>NW_027370152.1:0-37814 GCF_046119375.1 Phyllobates terribilis
GCTAATCCAGCATGATAAAGAAGATTCAAAGAGAGTGAGATGCCAGCTCCTTTCATTCAGTCAGTAGCTTCAAACATTTCTGGTATATGAAAAACTGTTTTTCAATGGCAAAAATCAATGAATATTGTAAATGCACAAACAGTAATATCTCCACATTGCACGGTGCAATTCTGAAATTTTTTGCTTTTTCCTGTTAATCCTAGCATGATAAAGAAGATTCAAAGAGAGTGAGATGCCAGCTCCTTTCATTCAGTCAGTAGCTTCAAACATTTCTGGTATATGAAAAACATGTTTTTCAATGGCAAAAATCAATGAATATTGTAAATGCACAAACAGTAATATCTCCACATTGCACGGTGCAATTCTGAAATTTTTAGCTTTTTCCTGTTAATCCTAGCATGATAAAGAAGATTCAAAGAGAGTGAGATGCCAGCTCCTTTCATTCAGTCAGTAGCTTCAAACATTTCTGGTATATGAAAACATGTTTTTCAATGGCAAAAATCAATGAATATTGTAAATGCACAAACAGTATATCTCCACATTGCACGGTGCAATTCTGAAATTTTTTGCTTTTTCCTGCTAATCCTAGCATGATAAAGAAGATTCAAAGAGAGTGAGATGCCAGCTCCTTTCATTCAGTCAGTAGCTTCAAACATTTCTGGTATATGAAAAACATGTTTTTCAATGGCAAAAATCAATGAATATTGTAAATGCACAAACAGTAATATCTCCACATTGCACGGTGCAATTCTGAAATTTTTTGCTTTTTCCTGTTAATCCTAGCATGATAAAGAAGATTCAAAGAGAGTGAGATGCCAGCTCCTTTCATTCAGTCAGTAGCTTCAAACATTTCTGGTATATGAAAAACATGTTTTTCAATGGCAAAAATCAATGAATATTGTAAATGCACAAACAGTAAATATCTCCACATTGCACGGTGCAATTCTGAAATTTTTAGCTTTTTCCTGTTAATCCTAGCATGATAAAGAAGATTCAAAGAGAGTGAGATGCCAGCTCCTTTCATTCAGTCAGTAGCTTCAAACATTTCTGGTATATGAAAAACATGTTTTTCAATGGCAAAAATCAATGAATATTGTAAATGCACAAACAGTAATATCTCCACATTGCACGGTGCAATTCTGAAATTTTTAGCTTTTTCCTGTTAATCCTAGCATGATAAAGAAGATTCAAAGAGAGTGAGATGCCAGCTCCTTTCATTCAGTCAGTAGCTTCAAACATTTCTGGTATATGAAAAACATGTTTTTCAATGGCAAAAATCAATGAATATTGTAAATGCACAAACAGTAATATCTCCACATTGCACGGTGCAATTCTGAAATTTTTAGCTTTTTCCTGTTAATCCTAGCATGATAAAGAAGATTCAAAGAGAGTGAGATGCCAGCTCCTTTCATTCAGTCAGTAGCTTCAAACATTTCTGGTATATGAAAAACATGTTTTTCATGGCAAAAATCAATGAATATTGTAAATGCACAAACAGTAATATCTCCACATTGCACGGTGCAATTCTGAAATTTTTTGCTTTTTCCTGCTAATCCTAGCATGATAAAGAAGATTCAAAGAGAGTGAGATGCCAGCTCCTTTCATTCAGTCAGTAGCTTCAAACATTTCTGGTATATGAAAAACATGTTTTTCAATGGCAAAAATCAATGAATATTGTAAATGCACAAACAGTAATATCTCCACATTGCACGGTGCAATTCTGAAATTTTTTGCTTTTTCCTGTTAATCCTAGCATGATAAAGAAGATTCAAAGAGAGTGAGATGCCAGCTCCTTTCATTCAGTCAGTAGCTTCAAACATTTCTGGTATATGAAAAACATGTTTTTCAATGGCAAAAATCAATGAATATTGTAAATGCACAAACAGTAATATCTCCACATTGCACGGTGCAATTCTGAAATTTTTAGCTTTTTCCTGTTAATCCTAGCATGATAAAGAAGATTCAAAGAGAGTGAGATGCCAGCTCCTTTCATTCAGTCAGTAGCTTCAAACATTTCTGGTATATGAAAAACATGTTTTTCAATGGCAAAAATCAATGAATATTGTAAATGCACAAACAGTAATATCTCCACATTGCACGGTGCAATTCTGAAATTTTTAGCTTTTTCCTGTTAATCCTAGCATGATAAAGAAGATTCAAAGAGAGTGAGATGCCAGCTCCTTTCATTCAGTCAGTAGCTTCAAACATTTCTGGTATATGAAAAACATGTTTTTCAATGGCAAAAATCAATGAATATTGTAAATGCACAAACAGTAATATCTCCACATTGCACGGTGCAATTCTGAAATTTTTTGCTTTTTCCTGTTAATCCTAGCATGATAAAGAAGATTCAAAGAGAGTGAGATGCCAGCTCCTTTCATTCAGTCAGTAGCTTCAAACATTTCTGGTATATGAAAAACATGTTTTTCAATGGCAAAAATCAATGAATATTGTAAATGCACAAACAGTAATATCTCCACATTGCACGGTGCAATTCTGAAATTTTTAGCTTTTTCCTGTTAATCCTAGTATGATAAAGAAGATTCAAAGAGAGTGAGATGCCAGCTCCTTTCATTCAGTCAGTAGCTTCAAACATTTCTGGACGTTTTTCAATGGCAAAAATCAATGAATATTGTAAATGCACAAACAGTAATATCTCCACATTGCACGGTGCAATTCTGAAATTTTTAGCTTTTTCCTGTTAATCCTAGCATGATAAAGAAGATTCAAAGAGAGTGAGATGCCAGCTCCTTTCATTCAGTCAGTAGCTTCAAACATTTCTGGTATATGAAAAACATGTTTTTCAATGGCAAAAATCAATGAATATTGTAAATGCACAAACAGTAATATCTCCACATTGCACGGTGCAATTCTGAAATTTTTTGCTTTTTCCTGCTAATCCTAGCATGATAAAGAAGATTCAAAGAGAGTGAGATGCCAGCTCCTTTCATTCAGTCAGTAGCTTCAAACATTTCTGGTATATGAAAAACATGTTTTTCAATGGCAAAAATCAATGAATATTGTAAATGCACAAACAGTAATATCTCCACATTGCACGGTGCAATTCTGAAATTTTTTGCTTTTTCCTGTTAATCCTAGCATGATAAAGAAGATTCAAAGAGAGTGAGATGCCAGCTCCTTTCATTCAGTCAGTAGCTTCAAACATTTCTGGTATATGAAAAACATGTTTTTCAATGGCAAAAATCAATGAATATTGTAAATGTACAAACAGTAATATCTCCACATTGCACGGTGCAATTCTGAAATTTTTAGCTTTTTCCTGTTAATCCTAGCATGATAAAGAAGATTCAAAGAGAGTGAGATGCCAGCTCCTTTCATTCAGTCAGTAGCTTCAAACATTTCTGGTATATGAAAAACATGTTTTTCAATGGCAAAAATCAATGAATATTGTAAATGCACAAACAGTAATATCTCCACATTGCACGGTGCAATTCTGAAATTTTTAGCTTTTTCCTGTTAATCCTAGCATGATAAAGAAGATTCAAAGAGAGTGAGATGCCAGCTCCTTTCATTCAGTCAGTAGCTTCAAACATTTCTGGTATATGAAAAACATGTTTTTCAATGGCAAAAATCAATGAATATTGTAAATGCACAAACAGTATTATCTCCACATTGCACGGTGCAATTCTGAAATTTTTAGCTTTTTCCTGTTAATCCTAGCATGATAAAGAAGATTCAAAGAGAGTGAGATGCCAGCTCCTTTCATTCAGTCAGTAGCTTCAAACATTTCTGGACGTTTTTCAATGGCAAAAATCAATGAATATTGTAAATGCACAAACAGTAATATCTCCACATTGCACGGTGCAATTCTGAAATTTTTAGCTTTTTCCTGTTAATCCTAGCATGATAAAGAAGATTCAAAGAGAGTGAGATGCCAGCTCCTTTCATTCAGTCAGTAGCTTCAAACATTTCTGGACGTTTTTCAATGGCAAAAATCAATGAATATTGTAAATGCACAAACAGTAATATCTCCACATTGCACGGTGCAATTCTGAAATTTTTAGCTTTTTCCTGTTAATCCTAGCATGATAAAGAAGATTCAAAGAGAGTGAGATGCCAGCTCCTTTCATTCAGTCAGTAGCTTCAAACATTTCTGGTATATGAAAAACATGTTTTTCAATGGCAAAAATCAATGAATATTGTAAATGCACAAACAGTAATATCTCCACATTGCACGGTGCAATTCTGAAATTTTTAGCTTTTTCCTGTTAATCCTAGCATGATAAAGAAGATTCAAAGAGAGTGAGATGCCAGCTCCTTTCATTCAGTCAGTAGCTTCAAACATTTCTGGTATATGAAAAACATGTTTTTCAATGGCAAAAATCAATGAATATTGTAAATGCACAAACAGTAATATCTCCACATTGCACGGTGCAATTCTGAAATTTTTTGCTTTTTCCTGTTAATCCTAGCATGATAAAGAAGATTCAAAGAGAGTGAGATGCCAGCTCCTTTCATTCAGTCAGTAGCTTCAAACATTTCTGGTATATGAAAAACATGTTTTTCAATGGCAAAAATCAATGAATATTGTAAATGCACAAACAGTAATATCTCCACATTGCACGGTGCAATTCTGAAATTTTTAGCTTTTTCCTGCTAATCCTAGCATGATAAAGAAGATTCAAAGAGAGTGAGATGCCAGCTCCTTTCATTCAGTCAGTAGCTTCAAACATTTCTGGTATATGAAAAACATGTTTTTCAATGGCAAAAATCAATAAATATTGTAAATGCACAAACAGTAATATCTCCACATTGCACGGTGCAATTCTGAAATTTTTAGCTTTTTCCTGTTAATCCTAGCATGATAAAGAAGATTCAAAGAGAGTGAGATGCCAGCTCCTTTCATTCAGTCAGTAGCTTCAAACATTTCTGGACGTTTTTCAATGGCAAAAATCAATGAATATTGTAAATGCACAAACAGTAATATCTCCACATTGCACGGTGCAATTCTGAAATTTTTAGCTTTTTCCTGTTAATCCTAGCATGATAAAGAAGATTCAAAGAGAGTGAGATGCCAGCTCCTTTCATTCAGTCAGTAGCTTCAAACATTTCTGGACGTTTTTCAATGGCAAAAATCAATGAATATTGTAAATGCACAAACAGTAATATCTCCACATTGCACGGTGCAATTCTGAAATTTTTAGCTTTTTCCTGTTAATCCTAGCATGATAAAGAAGATTCAAAGAGAGTGAGATGCCAGCTCCTTTCATTCAGTCAGTAGCTTCAAACATTTCTGGATGTTTTTCAATGGCAAAAATCAATGAATATTGTAAATGCACAAACAGTAATATCTCCACATTGCACGGTGCAATTCTGAAATTTTTAGCTTTTTCCTGTTAATCCTAGCATGATAAAGAAGATTCAAAGAGAGTGAGATGCCAGCTCCTTTCATTCAGTCAGTAGCTTCAAACATTTCTGGACGTTTTTCAATGGCAAAAATCAATGAATATTGTAAATGCACAAACAGTAATATCTCCACATTGCAAGGTGCAATTCTGAAATTTTTTGCTTTTTCCTGCTAATCCTAGCATGATAAAGAAGATTCAAAGAGAGTGAGATGCCAGCTCCTTTCATTCAGTCAGTAGCTTCAAACATTTCTGGACGTTTTTCAATGGCAAAAATCAATGAATATTGTAAATGCACAAACAGTAATATCTCCACATTGCACGGTGCAATTCTGAAATTTTTAGCTTTTTCCTGTTAATCCTAGCATGATAAAGAAGATTCAAAGAGAGTGAGATGCCAGCTCCTTTCATTCAGTCAGTAGCTTCAAACATTTCTGGTATATGAAAAACATGTTTTTCAATGGCAAAAATCAATGAATATTGTAAATGCACAAACAGTAATATCTCCACATTGCACGGTGCAATTCTGAAATTTTTTGCTTTTTCCTGTTAATCCTAGCATGATAAAGAAGATTCAAAGAGAGTGAGATGCCAGCTCCTTTCATTCAGTCAGTAGCTTCAAACATTTCTGGTATATGAAAAACATGTTTTTCAATGGCAAAAATCAATGAATATTGTAAATGCACAAACAGTAATATCTCCACATTGCACGGTGCAATTCTGAAATTTTTTGCTTTTTCCTGTTAATCCTAGCATGATAAAGAAGATTCAAAGAGAGTGAGATGCCAGCTCCTTTCATTCAGTCAGTAGCTTCAAACATTTCTGGTATATGAAAAACATGTTTTTCAATGGCAAAAATCAATGAATATTGTAAATGCACAAACAGTAATATCTCCACATTGCACGGTGCAATTCTGAAATTTTTAGCTTTTTCCTGTTAATCCTAGCATGATAAAGAAGATTCAAAGAGAGTGAGATGCCAGCTCCTTTCATTCAGTCAGTAGCTTCAAACATTTCTGGTATATGAAAAACATGTTTTTCAATGGCAAAAATCAATGAATATTGTAAATGCACAAACAGTAATATCTCCACATTGCACGGTGCAATTCTGAAATTTTTTGCTTTTTCCTGCTAATCCTAGCATGATAAAGAAGATTCAAAGAGAGTGAGATGCCAGCTCCTTTCATTCAGTCAGTAGCTTCAAACATTTCTGGTATATGAAAAACATGTTTTTCAATGGCAAAAATCAATGAATATTGTAAATGCACAAACAGTAATATCTCCACATTGCACGGTGCAATTCTGAAATTTTTTGCTTTTTCCTGTTAATCCTAGCATGATAAAGAAGATTCAAAGAGAGTGAGATGCCAGCTCCTTTCATTCAGTCAGTAGCTTCAAACATTTCTGGTATATGAAAAACATGTTTTTCAATGGCAAAAATCAATGAATATTGTAAATGCACAAACAGTAATATCTCCACATTGCACGGTGCAATTCTGAAATTTTTAGCTTTTTCCTGTTAATCCTAGCATGATAAAGAAGATTCAAAGAGAGTGAGATGCCAGCTCCTTTCATTCAGTCAGTAGCTTCAAACATTTCTGGTATATGAAAAACATGTTTTTCAATGGCAAAAATCAATGAATATTGTAAATGCACAAACAATAATATCTCCACATTGCACGGTGCAATTCTGAAATTTTTTGCTTTTTCCTGTTAATCCTAGCATGATAAAGAAGATTCAAAGAGAGTGAGATGCCAGCTCCTTTCATTCAGTCAGTAGCTTCAAACATTTCTGGTATATGAAAAACATGTTTTTCAATGGCAAAAATCAATGAATATTGTAAATGCACAAACAGTAATATCTCCACATTGCACGGTGCAATTCTGAAATTTTTAGCTTTTTCCTGTTAATCCTAGCATGATAAAGAAGATTCAAAGAGAGTGAGATGCCAGCTCCTTTCATTCAGTCAGTAGCTTCAAACATTTCTGGTATATGAAAAACATGTTTTTCAATGGCAAAAATCAATGAATATTGTAAATGCACAAACAGTAATATCTCCACATTGCACGGTGCAATTCTGAAATTTTTTGCTTTTTCCTGCTAATCCTAGCATGATAAAGAAGATTCAAAGAGAGTGAGATGCCAGCTCCTTTCATTCAGTCAGTAGCTTCAAACATTTCTGGACGTTTTTCAATGGCAAAAATCAATGAATATTGTAAATGCACAAACAGTAATATCTCCACATTGCACGGTGCAATTCTGAAATTTTTAGCTTTTTCCTGTTAATCCTAGCATGATAAAGAAGATTCAAAGAGAGTGAGATGCCAGCTCCTTTCATTCAGTCAGAAGCTTCAAACATTTCTGGTATATGAAAAACATGTTTTTCAATGGCAAAAATCAATGAATATTGTAAATGCACAAACAGTAATATCTCCACATTGCACGGTGCAATTCTGAAATTTTTTGCTTTTTCCTGCTAATCCTAGCATGATAAAGAAGATTCAAAGAGAGTGAGATGCCAGCTCCTTTCATTCAGTCAGTAGCTTCAAACATTTCTGGTATATGAAAAACATGTTTTTCAATGGCAAAAATCAATGAATATTGTAAATGCACAAACAGTAATATCTCCACATTGCACGGTGCAATTCTGAAATTTTTTGCTTTTTCCTGTTAATCCTAGCATGATAAAGAAGATTCAAAGAGAGTGAGATGCCAGCTCCTTTCATTCAGTCAGTAGCTTCAAACATTTCTGGTATATGAAAAACATGTTTTTCAATGGCAAAAATCAATGAATATTGTAAATGTACAAACAGTAATATCTCCACATTGCACGGTGCAATTCTGAAATTTTTAGCTTTTTCCTGTTAATCCTAGCATGATAAAGAAGATTCAAAGAGAGTGAGATGCCAGCTCCTTTCATTCAGTCAGTAGCTTCAAACATTTCTGGTATATGAAAAACATGTTTTTCAATGGCAAAAATCAATGAATATTGTAAATGCACAAACAGTAATATCTCCACATTGCACGGTGCAATTCTGAAATTTTTAGCTTTTTCCTGTTAATCCTAGCATGATAAAGAAGATTCAAAGAGAGTGAGATGCCAGCTCCTTTCATTCAGTCAGTAGCTTCAAACATTTCTGGTATATGAAAAACATGTTTTTCAATGGCAAAAATCAATGAATATTGTAAATGCACAAACAGTAATATCTCCACATTGCACGGTGCAATTCTGAAATTTTTAGCTTTTTCCTGTTAATCCTAGCATGATAAAGAAGATTCAAAGAGAGTGAGATGCCAGCTCCTTTCATTCAGTCAGTAGCTTCAAACATTTCTGGACGTTTTTCAATGGCAAAAATCAATGAATATTGTAAATGCACAAACAGTAATATCTCCACATTGCACGGTGCAATTCTGAAATTTTTAGCTTTTTCCTGTTAATCCTAGCATGATAAAGAAGATTCAAAGAGAGTGAGATGCCAGCTCCTTTCATTCAGTCAGTAGCTTCAAACATTTCTGGTATATGAAAAACATGTTTTTCAATGGCAAAAATCAATGAATATTGTAAATGCACAAACAGTAATATCTCCACATTGCACGGTGCAATTCTGAAATTTTTAGCTTTTTCCTGTTAATCCTAGCATGATAAAGAAGATTCAAAGAGAGTGAGATGCCAGCTCCTTTCATTCAGTCAGTAGCTTCAAACATTTCTGGACGTTTTTCAATGGCAAAAATCAATGAATATTGTAAATGCACAAACAGTAATATCTCCACATTGCACGGTGCAATTCTGAAATTTTTAGCTTTTTCCTGTTAATCCTAGCATGATAAAGAAGATTCAAAGAGAGTGAGATGCCAGCTCCTTTCATTCAGTCAGTAGCTTCAAACATTTCTGGACGTTTTTCAATGGCAAAAATCAATGAATATTGTAAATGCACAAACAGTAATATCTCCACATTGCACGGTGCAATTCTGAAATTTTTAGCTTTTTCCTGTTAATCCTAGCATGATAAAGAAGATTCAGAGTGAGATGCCAGCTCCTTTCATTCAGTCAGTAGCTTCAAACATTTCTGGTATATGAAAAACATGTTTTTCAATGGCAAAAATCAATGAATATTGTAAATGCACAAACAGTAATATCTCCACATTGCACGGTGCAATTCTGAAATTTTTAGCTTTTTCCTGTTAATCCTAGCATGATAAAGAAGATTCAAAGAGAGTGAGATGCCAGCTCCTTTCATTCAGTCAGTAGCTTCAAACATTTCTGGTATATGAAAAACATGTTTTTCAATGGCAAAAATCAATGAATATTGTAAATGCACAAACAGTAATATCTCCACATTGCACGGTGCAATTCTGAAATTTTTTGCTTTTTCCTGTTAATCCTAGCATGATAAAGAAGATTCAAAGAGAGTGAGATGCCAGCTCCTTTCATTCAGTCAGTAGCTTCAAACATTTCTGGTATATGAAAAACATGTTTTTCAATGGCAAAAATCAATGAATATTGTAAATGCACAAACAGTAATATCTCCACATTGCACGGTGCAATTCTGAAATTTTTAGCTTTTTCCTGCTAATCCTAGCATGATAAAGAAGATTCAAAGAGAGTGAGATGCCAGCTCCTTTCATTCAGTCAGTAGCTTCAAACATTTCTGGTATATGAAAAACATGTTTTTCAATGGCAAAAATCAATGAATATTGTAAATGCACAAACAGTAATATCTCCACATTGCACGGTGCAATTCTGAAATTTTTAGCTTTTTCCTGTTAATCCTAGCATGATAAAGAAGATTCAAAGAGAGTGAGATGCCAGCTCCTTTCATTCAGTCAGTAGCTTCAAACATTTCTGGACGTTTTTCAATGGCAAAAATCAATGAATATTGTAAATGCACAAACAGTAATATCTCCACATTGCACGGTGCAATTCTGAAATTTTTAGCTTTTTCCTGTTAATCCTAGCATGATAAAGAAGATTCAAAGAGAGTGAGATGCCAGCTCCTTTCATTCAGTCAGTAGCTTCAAACATTTCTGGACGTTTTTCAATGGCAAAAATCAATGAATATTGTAAATGCACAAACAGTAATATCTCCACATTGCACGGTGCAATTCTGAAATTTTTAGCTTTTTCCTGTTAATCCTAGCATGATAAAGAAGATTCAAAGAGAGTGAGATGCCAGCTCCTTTCATTCAGTCAGTAGCTTCAAACATTTCTGGATGTTTTTCAATGGCAAAAATCAATGAATATTGTAAATGCACAAACAGTAATATCTCCACATTGCACGGTGCAATTCTGAAATTTTTAGCTTTTTCCTGTTAATCCTAGCATGATAAAGAAGATTCAAAGAGAGTGAGATGCCAGCTCCTTTCATTCAGTCAGTAGCTTCAAACATTTCTGGACGTTTTTCAATGGCAAAAATCAATGAATATTGTAAATGCACAAACAGTAATATCTCCACATTGCAAGGTGCAATTCTGAAATTTTTTGCTTTTTCCTGCTAATCCTAGCATGATAAAGAAGATTCAAAGAGAGTGAGATGCCAGCTCCTTTCATTCAGTCAGTAGCTTCAAACATTTCTGGACGTTTTTCAATGGCAAAAATCAATGAATATTGTAAATGCACAAACAGTAATATCTCCACATTGCACGGTGCAATTCTGAAATTTTTAGCTTTTTCCTGTTAATCCTAGCATGATAAAGAAGATTCAAAGAGAGTGAGATGCCAGCTCCTTTCATTCAGTCAGTAGCTTCAAACATTTCTGGTATATGAAAAACATGTTTTTCAATGGCAAAAATCAATGAATATTGTAAATGCACAAACAGTAATATCTCCACATTGCACGGTGCAATTCTGAAATTTTTTGCTTTTTCCTGTTAATCCTAGCATGATAAAGAAGATTCAAAGAGAGTGAGATGCCAGCTCCTTTCATTCAGTCAGTAGCTTCAAACATTTCTGGTATATGAAAAACATGTTTTTCAATGGCAAAAATCAATGAATATTGTAAATGCACAAACAGTAATATCTCCACATTGCACGGTGCAATTCTGAAATTTTTTGCTTTTTCCTGTTAATCCTAGCATGATAAAGAAGATTCAAAGAGAGTGAGATGCCAGCTCCTTTCATTCAGTCAGTAGCTTCAAACATTTCTGGTATATGAAAAACATGTTTTTCAATGGCAAAAATCAATGAATATTGTAAATGCACAAACAGTAATATCTCCACATTGCACGGTGCAATTCTGAAATTTTTAGCTTTTTCCTGTTAATCCTAGCATGATAAAGAAGATTCAAAGAGAGTGAGATGCCAGCTCCTTTCATTCAGTCAGTAGCTTCAAACATTTCTGGTATATGAAAAACATGTTTTTCAATGGCAAAAATCAATGAATATTGTAAATGCACAAACAGTAATATCTCCACATTGCACGGTGCAATTCTGAAATTTTTTGCTTTTTCCTGCTAATCCTAGCATGATAAAGAAGATTCAAAGAGAGTGAGATGCCAGCTCCTTTCATTCAGTCAGTAGCTTCAAACATTTCTGGTATATGAAAAACATGTTTTTCAATGGCAAAAATCAATGAATATTGTAAATGCACAAACAGTAATATCTCCACATTGCACGGTGCAATTCTGAAATTTTTTGCTTTTTCCTGCTAATCCTAGCATGATAAAGAAGATTCAAAGAGAGTGAGATGCCAGCTCCTTTCATTCAGTCAGTAGCTTCAAACATTTCTGGACGTTTTTCAATGGCAAAAATCAATGAATATTGTAAATGCACAAACAGTAATATCTCCACATTGCACGGTGCAATTCTGAAATTTTTTGCTTTTTCCTGCTAATCCTAGCATGATAAAGAAGATTCAAAGAGAGTGAGATGCCAGCTCCTTTCATTCAGTCAGTAGCTTCAAACATTTCTGGTATATGAAAAACATGTTTTTCAATGGCAAAAATCAATGAATATTGTAAATGCACAAACAGTAATATCTCCACATTGCACGGTGCAATTCTGAAATTTTTTGCTTTTTCCTGTTAATCCTAGCATGATAAAGAAGATTCAAAGAGAGTGAGATGCCAGCTCCTTTCATTCAGTCAGTAGCTTCAAACATTTCTGGTATATGAAAAACATGTTTTTCAATGGCAAAAATCAATGAATATTGTAAATGCACAAACAGTAATATCTCCACATTGCACGGTGCAATTCTGAAATTTTTAGCTTTTTCCTGTTAATCCTAGCATGATAAAGAAGATTCAAAGAGAGTGAGATGCCAGCTCCTTTCATTCAGTCAGTAGCTTCAAACATTTCTGGTATATGAAAAACATGTTTTTCAATGGCAAAAATCAATGAATATTGTAAATGCACAAACAGTAATATCTCCACATTGCACGGTGCAATTCTGAAATTTTTTGCTTTTTCCTGTTAATCCTAGCATGATAAAGAAGATTCAAAGAGAGTGAGATGCCAGCTCCTTTCATTCAGTCAGTAGCTTCAAACATTTCTGGTATATGAAAAACATGTTTTTCAATGGCAAAAATCAATGAATATTGTAAATGCACAAACAGTAATATCTCCACATTGCACGGTGCAATTCTGAAATTTTTAGCTTTTTCCTGTTAATCCTAGCATGATAAAGAAGATTCAAAGAGAGTGAGATGCCAGCTCCTTTCATTCAGTCAGTAGCTTCAAACATTTCTGGTATATGAAAAACATGTTTTTCAATGGCAAAAATCAATGAATATTGTAAATGCACAAACAGTAATATCTCCACATTGCACGGTGCAATTCTGAAATTTTTAGCTTTTTCCTGCTAATCCTAGCATGATAAAGAAGATTCAAAGAGAGTGAGATGCCAGCTCCTTTCATTCAGTCAGTAGCTTCAAACATTTCTGGTATATGAAAAACATGTTTTTCAATGGCAAAAATCAATGAATATTGTAAATGCACAAACAGTAATATCTCCACATTGCACGGTGCAATTCTGAAATTTTTAGCTTTTTCCTGTTAATCCTAGCATGATAAAGAAGATTCAAAGAGAGTGAGATGCCAGCTCCTTTCATTCAGTCAGTAGCTTCAAACATTTCTGGTATATGAAAAACATGTTTTTCAATGGCAAAAATCAATGAATATTGTAAATGCACAAACAGTAATATCTCCACATTGCACGGTGCAATTCTGAAATTTTTAGCTTTTTCCTGTTAATCCTAGCATGATAAAGAAGATTCAAAGAGAGTGAGATGCCAGCTCCTTTCATTCAGTCAGTAGCTTCAAACATTTCTGGTATATGAAAAACATGTTTTTCAATGGCAAAAATCAATGAATATTGTAAATGCACAAACAGTAATATCTCCACATTGCACGGTGCAATTCTGAAATTTTTTGCTTTTTCCTGCTAATCCTAGCATGATAAAGAAGATTCAAAGAGAGTGAGATGCCAGCTCCTTTCATTCAGTCAGTAGCTTCAAACATTTCTGGACGTTTTTCAATGGCAAAAATCAATGAATATTGTAAATGCACAAACAGTAATATCTCCACATTGCACGGTGCAATTCTGAAATTTTTAGCTTTTTCCTGTTAATCCTAGCATGATAAAGAAGATTCAAAGAGAGTGAGATGGGGGGCGTGGCTTAGGCTCAGACCAGGATGGCAGCATAGGTCTGAGCTCCATGAGGGCTAAAACTACAAAGCGACGATAAAAGCAACTTAAGAGGATTTATTCATTTAATTTTGGCATGGACAAACTTCTTAAAGCCTAAGGATCATCTGGATACTAAAAAGACTCTCCCTGACCCGTTATTCCAGGAGATATTTCATTTGGAAGCAGTGAGGTGCGTCCTTGATTTCATTCCAGTCGTGGGTATTGTGACATAGTCCTGCAGGCTTGCAGGTCTGTGTGTCTCTGCAAAGGGACCCTCACCACTCCTTACCTCCGGGCCTCAGAACACCGTTCATCGGGTGTTACTTGGTGGATTGCATAGGATTTATACTTTGAAGCCGGCGGCACGGAGCTCCGTGGATCAGCTGATCCCTGCATGCAGAGAAAGACTATTCTGTCCCGACTCCGGGAAAGGCCCCACTGAGGGAGATCAATCTTCAGACACTACCAACAAACCTCTCCTATCAGGTAAGAGGTTCTCTGAAAATAACCAGAAACCTACCTTGAAGCTGTGGGGGGATACAGTCGAGCCCTGGAATTGACCCCCGTGCTGACAGGCTCCTTTCATTCATTCTGCCGGCGAGTCGCGCGGCTCTGCTGCGGGACAAACCAACTCTGTAAGCCAGCTTCTGCAGCCTGTGCTGGGAAGAAACAAAGACTGAGTTCTAAATAGTCCCACGGGATCCTGCACCCCGAAAGCGGCCTCCCTGAACCAGATCCTCAGCCTGCAAGCTGTCCCTGCCTGCTAGTCACCCCATTACCAGCTGCGACCGGTGATAGAACTATTAAACTGAAAATACCGGCCGGCGCTGTGCAGGGAAGACCGCGGTCCCAGGAGTATTTGAGTGACAGTGTGATATTACAGACAGAGTCCGGGCTCTATTAAACAACCCCCCAATAAAACCAGGAGACCCCCTCTGTTTTAAAGTACCGGCGGCCACCTGACAACTTCATCCAACATCCAGCTGACGTGACCCCACAGAGGACCAGACCGGACCCGCAAGACTCCACTACATAGAGAAGCGACGCTGCACCCCCGGACCAAGTATCCACACTTCCACCGGACCCTGAGGACAAGACTCCTGTTACCAACTGAAGTCCGAGATCCCAAGGCTGAGCGACACGAAGATCAAGAGGCGGAGCGGGACGGTACACACCAAGCCATCAAGGTTAGATGAGCCCTGGCTAACACCAGGGCTCTTACCGTTTCCGTGGGTCTGTTGTCCGCGATTCCGAGGCTGCTCTGGTGGCAGCGGTGTCCCCTCTTCCTTCAGCTGACAGGCACCGTCAGTGTCTGTGTCGCGGCTCTCTCCTCCTCTGTGCGGCTGCCGCCGGGCTGTTCCCTTGATAGCGGTGCCCCCTCCTCTGTACTGAAGCCGTTCTGCTTACTGCTCTCTCCCATTGTCGGGCACTGCCGGTGTCTTCGGCCCGCCCCACCGCGTCCCTGAGGTTGCCATAGCGACGGAGGTTTCCCCCTCCTTAGCAGAGGGGCCGCTCCGCTCCTCTCAGCTCCAACTGATAGGAGCTGACAGTGCCCACAGTCCGCATTGTCCATCCTTAGATGTGCCGCTCTGCTGATTAACTCCTCCGGTGACTGTCTCCTGCAGACCCTGTGATCTACCTCCCCCTGCTGAAACACCACTGAGCTTTATATGCCCCCGGTATTTAAGCCCTGCAGGCTCACTCAGACTGCCCCTCTACTCCTGCAATAGTATCACTGTGCTCCAGCTGACTTGACACGCATACACAGCCGGCACATTCAAATCACCCCTGCCTCCTATTACAACGCCGCTCAGCTCTGCTGCCTAAGCTGTGTCTGAGGATCCCGGGGCTGTTCCCTTGGTGGCGGTGCCCCCCTCTTTTGACTGCGGGACTGTCTGATTCTCCCGGCTCCCAGCTGACAGGCACCGCCGACATTCACGGCTCGCCTCCATCTTCTGCCCGCTGCGCCGCTCTGCCACCTGTGTGCCTCTGGTGTGGGGTCCCCACTGACTCCCATTGACTGTATGCCCCCTCCTATTGCAGCGCTGCTGTGATCCCACCTGATACCGGCATCTATCTCCTGCTGCAACATTTAAATCTCCCGCCCCCTGCTGAACTGCTGAAGTGCCGCTCTGCTCCGCTGTCCAAGGTACTGATTTTATATCAGTACATATAAAGCGGTCTATCAGCCAATATATGGTGTGACAGCAACCTGAACACGGAGTTTGACTCTGAGGGGGAGAGGAGGGTTAAGTGGAACTGTTACTGCCTTCATATATATATTTTGTGACCACGCTACCTGATATATATATTACAGTTGGTGCTCATGGAATTCTACAGAACTGCTGATCTCTATAATAATTAGTTTTCTGTTGACAACTATATGTGCCTTTATTTTTATCCCTCAGGTCAATTTTCATTATTTCTTTTGATACTTTTGACTGTGATTTGCATTTAAAGGATTGCATTCTAGGGGGTACATAGCTTCGCAGTTTTTAAGAGTATTGTTTGCCTCTTGTCGGAATAATATTTGTTTATGCAAATTTCTTCTAGTCATTGTTCCTAGTTATTTTGCAACTCTAAAGTCTTTTGTCCACTCTTCAGGTCAATTATTTCTAGTGCCATTTTAATATTTTTCTATATATATATACTTATAGGTCTGATATTTTATAATGGCGGCTAATAAAAAAAATACCCAAAAGTCATTGGAAGCTCCCCTTAAATCTAGCGCGGTAAAAGCGAAGTCCTCTAAACGCTTTTCATTTTCAAACCCATCAGAAGATGCTGTCAATACTATTAGTCCTCTTAAGTCCAGATCTCCTCATAGAAATCTGGAAGACAGACAGAGTTCTAAAGTAAGCTCTCCCACCAAGGAATCTTCTAAAACTATATTATCTCCAAAACCACAGAGAATTCCTGATGCTAAACCTGCCCCTTCTACCGTAGTTAAGGAAAAAAAAGTGGAAAAGATGGATATTTCCATCTCATCAAAGAGAAGGGACCCAGGAGAATGGAGCAACAAATATTCTTCACTGGCCTCGAGCTCGGATGAAGAATCCTCGGACACATCTCCCAATCCCAGTCCAGATAAGAGACGTGCTAAAAGGGACTTTTCCCCTTCGTCCTCAGATCCTACTCCTAGTGTCCCGGTCAAAATGACCATTTCTCAAGATTTGGGAAATACCGACCTTGGTTTATATCTGGACAATCTTTTAAAGACGATTGACAGAAATATGAAACTGGGCTTCGAGAAACAGGTAGACACCATGAAATCTACTTTGGAAGCTTTTGGAGTTAAATTAGAGCAAAACACTAAAAGACTTGAAACGGTGGAGAGTAAGATAGAATCTGTCTCTTCTGATAATCTAGAAATTAAATCAGAACTTAAAAGACTCAGATTAAAAGTTGCGGATTTGGAGGATAGGAGTAGGAGAAATAATTTGAAAATTAGAGGCATATCTGAGGATGTTTCTCCCTCAGATGTCTTGGCTTTTGTCAAAGACTTATTTCACAAGACAATCCCATCCCTCTCCGAGCAGGATCTTATCATCGATAGGGCCCATCGCCTATTTCGTCCGACCTCCATCTCCTCGGATCTTCCTAGGGATGTAATAGTTAGGTTACATTTTTTCTCGACCAAAGAGAGAATCTTGAATTATATCAGGGAAAATAGGACTTTTCCAGAGCCTTTCTCGCACCTAAAAATTTTCTCCGATTTTTCCAAAGAAACCATGGATGCAAGAAGGTCATACAAATTGACCACAGATAGACTGAGGGATATGAATATCCCATATAGGTGGGGCTTTCCAGTAAAGTTGCTGATTTTCTTTAACCGGAAAACATTCACTCTTACAGATCCTGATGAAGGCCCTAAATTTTTTGATTTTATAAAAGACATTCCCTACAAAGTTACAAAGGCACCCCACCGCTGAAATGATAAACACTACTCCCTCGGGAGCCCTCTTTAAAAATAATCTCATTTTATCACCTCACCTAACATGCTATAATAAATTTATCATTCTTCTTTATATTTGGCCTTCATGGTTTGTCCACATTATTTTTCCCCCCAATCTGAGGGAGAACCTTTTCGGTGAAGGTTCCCTCAGGAGATTTTTGATTCGTTTTTTTTTTTTCCTTTTTCTCGGAATATTTGGTTATTGTTATTACTATCTTTGAATTAATATTAGAGATATTGTATTCCAGCTTTGATTGTTGGTTGATTTTTATTTTTTGGGAATTTGTTGGACCAACTGACCCCTCTCCTTTTGACTTACTTTAATTATTAATTTACCTATGCCTATCAAGATCATCACCCACAATGTAAGAGGCCTAAACAGTCCCAATAAGAGATTCTCAAGTCGTTTGAAAGATCTTTGGTGATTCACTTATTTTCAGTGTGTAAGAACGCATTGGCTTTTTATTGGAGAAAGTCACATGTCCCCACTTTGGAGGACTTAGTTGATAAGATGAATCTCCATAGAATATTTGAACTAAGATTTGCCCTTATCAACAATAATTTACTTAAATTTTCTAGGAAGTGGGATATTTGGCTCACTAAATTCCCTCAACCCCCTCATAACGCTGGAACATCTTAATGTGTGTCGTGTTTAGCTCATTAATATGTTTAATTTTTGCTAATGATAGTAATGTGTGTTTAAAGTGTTCAAATTTCTGTATTATCGTATATATTATTTGACGAACAAATTTCTCCCATCTTTCCTGATTATCCATTCCTGTTTGTTCCCTTTCCCTTTCCCTTCCCTCAGAATTTTTCCCTTATTATGAATATTCTTTTGTCACTACTTTTATGCTACGTGTGTTATTCCCCTGTTAAATTGTTTATTAAAAATAAAAAAATATGGTAAAACAAAGAGAGTGAGATGCCAGCTCCTTTCATTCAGTCAGTAGCTTCAAACATTTCTGGTATATGAAAAACATGTTTTTCAATGGCAAAAATCAATGAATATTGTAAATGCACAAACAGTAATATCTCCACATTGCACGGTGCAATTCTGAAATTTTTAGCTTTTTCCTGTTAATCCTAGCATGATAAAGAAGATTCAAAGAGAGTGAGATGCCAGCTCCTTTCATTCAGTCAGTAGCTTCAAACATTTCTGGTATATGAAAAACATGTTTTTCAATGGCAAAAATCAATGAATATTGTAAATGCACAAACAGTAATATCTCCACATTGCACGGTGCAATTCTGAAATTTTTTGCTTTTTCCTGTTAATCCTAGCATGATAAAGAAGATTCAAAGAGAGTGAGATGCCAGCTCCTTTCATTCAGTCAGTAGCTTCAAACATTTCTGGTATATGAAAAACATGTTTTTCAATGGCAAAAATCAATGAATATTGTAAATGCACAAACAGTAATATCTCCACATTGCACGGTGCAATTCTGAAATTTTTAGCTTTTTCCTGTTAATCCTAGCATGATAAAGAAGATTCAAAGAGAGTGAGATGCCAGCTCCTTTCATTCAGTCAGTAGCTTCAAACATTTCTGGACGTTTTTCAATGGCAAAAATCAATGAATATTGTAAATGCACAAACAGTAATATCTCCACATTGCACGGTGCAATTCTGAAATTTTTTGCTTTTTCCTGTTAATCCTAGCATGATAAAGAAGATTCAAAGAGAGTGAGATGCCAGCTCCTTTCATTCAGTCAGTAGCTTCAAACATTTCTGGTATATGAAAAACATGTTTTTCAATGGCAAAAATCAATGAATATTGTAAATGCACAAACAGTAATATCTCCACATTGCACGGTGCAATTCTGAAATTTTTAGCTTTTTCCTGTTAATCCTAGCATGATAAAGAAGATTCAAAGAGAGTGAGATGCCAGCTCCTTTCATTCAGTCAGTAGCTTCAAACATTTCTGGACGTTTTTCAATGGCAAAAATCAATGAATATTGTAAATGCACAAACAGTAATATCTCCACATTGCACGGTGCAATTCTGAAATTTTTAGCTTTTTCCTGTTAATCCTAACATGATAAAGAAGATTCAAAGAGAGTGAGATGCCAGCTCCTTTCATTCAGTCAGTAGCTTCAAACATTTCTGGTATATGAAAAACATGTTTTTCAATGGCAAAAATCAATGAATATTGTAAATGCACAAACAGTAATATCTCCACATTGCACGGTGCAATTCTGAAATTTTTAGCTTTTTCCTGTTAATCCTAGCATGATAAAGAAGATTCAAAGAGAGTGAGATGCCAGCTCCTTTCATTCAGTCAGTAGCTTCAAACATTTCTGGACGTTTTTCAATGGCAAAAATCAATGAATATTGTAAATGCACAAACAGTAATATCTCCACATTGCACGGTGCAATTCTGAAATTTTTTGCTTTTTCCTGTTAATCCTAGCATGATAAAGAAGATTCAAAGAGAGTGAGATGCCAGCTCCTTTCATTCAGTCAGTAGCTTCAAACATTTCTGGTATATGAAAAACATGTTTTTCAATGGCAAAAATCAATGAATATTGTAAATGCACAAACAGTAATATCTCCACATTGCACGGTGCAATTCTGAAATTTTTAGCTTTTTCCTGTTAATCCTAGCATGATAAAGAAGATTCAAAGAGAGTGAGATGCCAGCTCCTTTCATTCAGTCAGTAGCTTCAAACATTTCTGGACGTTTTTCAATGGCAAAAATCAATGAATATTGTAAATGCACAAACAGTAATATCTCCACATTGCACGGTGCAATTCTGAAATTTTTAGCTTTTTCCTGTTAATCCTAGCATGATAAAGAAGATTCAAAGAGAGTGAGATGCCAGCTCCTTTCATTCAGTCAGTAGCTTCAAACATTTCTGGTATATGAAAAACATGTTTTTCAATGGCAAAAATCAATGAATATTGTAAATGCACAAACAGTAATATCTCCACATTGCACGGTGCAATTCTGAAATTTTTAGCTTTTTCCTGTTAATCCTAGCATGATAAAGAAGATTCAAAGAGAGTGAGATGCCAGCTCCTTTCATTCAGTCAGTAGCTTCAAACATTTCTGGACGTTTTTCAATGGCAAAAATCAATGAATATTGTAAATGCACAAACAGTAATATCTCCACATTGCACGGTGCAATTCTGAAATTTTTTGCTTTTTCCTGTTAATCCTAGCATGATAAAGAAGATTCAAAGAGAGTGAGATGCCAGCTCCTTTCATTCAGTCAGTAGCTTCAAACATTTCTGGTATATGAAAAACATGTTTTTCAATGGCAAAAATCAATGAATATTGTAAATGCACAAACAGTAATATCTCCACATTGCACGGTGCAATTCTGAAATTTTTAGCTTTTTCCTGTTAATCCTAGCATGATAAAGAAGATTCAAAGAGAGTGAGATGCCAGCTCCTTTCATTCAGTCAGTAGCTTCAAACATTTCTGGTATATGAAAAACATGTTTTTCAATGGCAAAAATCAATGAATATTGTAAATGCACAAACAGTAATATCTCCACATTGCACGGTGCAATTCTGAAATTTTTTGCTTTTTCCTGCTAATCCTAGCATGATAAAGAAGATTCAAAGAGAGTGAGATGCCAGCTCCTTTCATTCAGTCAGTAGCTTCAAACATTTCTGGTATATGAAAAACATGTTTTTCAATGGCAAAAATCAATGAATATTGTAAATGCACAAACAGTAATATCTCCACATTGCACGGTGCAATTCTGAAATTTTTTGCTTTTTCCTGTTAATCCTAGCATGATAAAGAAGATTCAAAGAGAGTGAGATGCCAGCTCCTTTCATTCAGTCAGTAGCTTCAAACATTTCTGGTATATGAAAAACATGTTTTTCAATGGCAAAAATCAATGAATATTGTAAATGCACAAACAGTAATATCTCCACATTGCACGGTGCAATTCTGAAATTTTTAGCTTTTTCCTGTTAATCCTAGCATGATAAAGAAGATTCAAAGAGAGTGAGATGCCAGCTCCTTTCATTCAGTCAGTAGCTTCAAACATTTCTGGTATATGAAAAACATGTTTTTCAATGGCAAAAATCAATGAATATTGTAAATGCACAAACAGTAATATCTCCACATTGCACGGTGCAATTCTGAAATTTTTAGCTTTTTCCTGTTAATCCTAGCATGATAAAGAAGATTCAAAGAGAGTGAGATGCCAGCTCCTTTCATTCAGTCAGTAGCTTCAAACATTTCTGGTATATGAAAAACATGTTTTTCAATGGCAAAAATCAATGAATATTGTAAATGCACAAACAGTAATATCTCCACATTGCACGGTGCAATTCTGAAATTTTTTGCTTTTTCCTGTTAATCCTAGCATGATAAAGAAGATTCAAAGAGAGTGAGATGCCAGCTCCTTTCATTCAGTCAGTAGCTTCAAACATTTCTGGTATATGAAAAACATGTTTTTCAATGGCAAAAATCAATGAATATTGTAAATGCACAAACAGTAATATCTCCACATTGCACGGTGCAATTCTGAAATTTTTAGCTTTTTCCTGTTAATCCTAGCATGATAAAGAAGATTCAAAGAGAGTGAGATGCCAGCTCCTTTCATTCAGTCAGTAGCTTCAAACATTTCTGGACGTTTTTCAATGGCAAAAATCAATGAATATTGTAAATGCACAAACAGTAATATCTCCACATTGCACGGTGCAATTCTGAAATTTTTAGCTTTTTCCTGTTAATCCTAGCATGATAAAGAAGATTCAAAGAGAGTGAGATGCCAGCTCCTTTCATTCAGTCAGTAGCTTCAAACATTTCTGGTATATGAAAAACATGTTTTTCAATGGCAAAAATCAATGAATATTGTAAATGCACAAACAGTAATATCTCCACATTGCACGGTGCAATTCTGAAATTTTTTGCTTTTTCCTGCTAATCCTAGCATGATAAAGAAGATTCAAAGAGAGTGAGATGCCAGCTCCTTTCATTCAGTCAGTAGCTTCAAACATTTCTGGTATATGAAAAACATGTTTTTCAATGGCAAAAATCAATGAATATTGTAAATGCACAAACAGTAATATCTCCACATTGCACGGTGCAATTCTGAAATTTTTAGCTTTTTCCTGTTAATCCTAGCATGATAAAGAAGATTCAAAGAGAGTGAGATGCCAGCTCCTTTCATTCAGTCAGTAGCTTCAAACATTTCTGGTATATGAAAAACATGTTTTTCAATGGCAAAAATCAATGAATATTGTAAATGCACAAACAGTAATATCTCCACATTGCACGGTGCAATTCTGAAATTTTTTGCTTTTTCCTGCTAATCCTAGCATGATAAAGAAGATTCAAAGAGAGTGAGATGCCAGCTCCTTTCATTCAGTCAGTAGCTTCAAACATTTCTGGACGTTTTTCAATGGCAAAAATCAATGAATATTGTAAATGCACAAACAGTAATATCTCCACATTGCACGGTGCAATTCTGAAATTTTTAGCTTTTTCCTGTTAATCCTAGCATGATAAAGAAGATTCAAAGAGAGTGAGATGCCAGCTCCTTTCATTCAGTCAGTAGCTTCAAACATTTCTGGTATATGAAAAACATGTTTTTCAATGGCAAAAATCAATGAATATTGTAAATGCACAAACAGTAATATCTCCACATTGCACGGTGCAATTCTGAAATTTTTAGCTTTTTCCTGTTAATCCTAGCATGATAAAGAAGATTCAAAGAGAGTGAGATGCCAGCTCCTTTCATTCAGTCAGTAGCTTCAAACATTTCTGGTATATGAAAAACATGTTTTTCAATGGCAAAAATCAATGAATATTGTAAATGCACAAACAGTAATATCTCCACATTGCACGGTGCAATTCTGAAATTTTTTGCTTTTTCCTGTTAATCCTAGCATGATAAAGAAGATTCAAAGAGAGTGAGATGCCAGCTCCTTTCATTCAGTCAGTAGCTTCAAACATTTCTGGTATATGAAAAACATGTTTTTCAATGGCAAAAATCAATGAATATTGTAAATGCACAAACAGTAATATCTCCACATTGCACGGTGCAATTCTGAAATTTTTAGCTTTTTCCTGTTAATCCTAGCATGATAAAGAAGATTCAAAGAGAGTGAGATGCCAGCTCCTTTCATTCAGTCAGTAGCTTCAAACATTTCTGGACGTTTTTCAATGGCAAAAATCAATGAATATTGTAAATGCACAAACAGTAATATCTCCACATTGCACGGTGCAATTCTGAAATTTTTTGCTTTTTCCTGTTAATCCTAGCATGATAAAGAAGATTCAAAGAGAGTGAGATGCCAGCTCCTTTCATTCAGTCAGTAGCTTCAAACATTTCTGGTATATGAAAAACATGTTTTTCAATGGCAAAAATCAATGAATATTGTAAATGCACAAACAGTAATATCTCCACATTGCACGGTGCAATTCTGAAATTTTTAGCTTTTTCCTGTTAATCCTAGCATGATAAAGAAGATTCAAAGAGAGTGAGATGCCAGCTCCTTTCATTCAGTCAGTAGCTTCAAACATTTCTGGACGTTTTTCAATGGCAAAAATCAATGAATATTGTAAATGCACAAACAGTAATATCTCCACATTGCACGGTGCAATTCTGAAATTTTTAGCTTTTTCCTGTTAATCCTAACATGATAAAGAAGATTCAAAGAGAGTGAGATGCCAGCTCCTTTCATTCAGTCAGTAGCTTCAAACATTTCTGGTATATGAAAAACATGTTTTTCAATGGCAAAAATCAATGAATATTGTAAATGCACAAACAGTAATATCTCCACATTGCACGGTGCAATTCTGAAATTTTTAGCTTTTTCCTGTTAATCCTAGCATGATAAAGAAGATTCAAAGAGAGTGAGATGCCAGCTCCTTTCATTCAGTCAGTAGCTTCAAACATTTCTGGACGTTTTTCAATGGCAAAAATCAATGAATATTGTAAATGCACAAACAGTAATATCTCCACATTGCACGGTGCAATTCTGAAATTTTTTGCTTTTTCCTGTTAATCCTAGCATGATAAAGAAGATTCAAAGAGAGTGAGATGCCAGCTCCTTTCATTCAGTCAGTAGCTTCAAACATTTCTGGTATATGAAAAACATGTTTTTCAATGGCAAAAATCAATGAATATTGTAAATGCACAAACAGTAATATCTCCACATTGCACGGTGCAATTCTGAAATTTTTAGCTTTTTCCTGTTAATCCTAGCATGATAAAGAAGATTCAAAGAGAGTGAGATGCCAGCTCCTTTCATTCAGTCAGTAGCTTCAAACATTTCTGGACGTTTTTCAATGGCAAAAATCAATGAATATTGTAAATGCACAAACAGTAATATCTCCACATTGCACGGTGCAATTCTGAAATTTTTAGCTTTTTCCTGTTAATCCTAGCATGATAAAGAAGATTCAAAGAGAGTGAGATGCCAGCTCCTTTCATTCAGTCAGTAGCTTCAAACATTTCTGGTATATGAAAAACATGTTTTTCAATGGCAAAAATCAATGAATATTGTAAATGCACAAACAGTAATATCTCCACATTGCACGGTGCAATTCTGAAATTTTTAGCTTTTTCCTGTTAATCCTAGCATGATAAAGAAGATTCAAAGAGAGTGAGATGCCAGCTCCTTTCATTCAGTCAGTAGCTTCAAACATTTCTGGACGTTTTTCAATGGCAAAAATCAATGAATATTGTAAATGCACAAACAGTAATATCTCCACATTGCACGGTGCAATTCTGAAATTTTTTGCTTTTTCCTGTTAATCCTAGCATGATAAAGAAGATTCAAAGAGAGTGAGATGCCAGCTCCTTTCATTCAGTCAGTAGCTTCAAACATTTCTGGTATATGAAAAACATGTTTTTCAATGGCAAAAATCAATGAATATTGTAAATGCACAAACAGTAATATCTCCACATTGCACGGTGCAATTCTGAAATTTTTAGCTTTTTCCTGTTAATCCTAGCATGATAAAGAAGATTCAAAGAGAGTGAGATGCCAGCTCCTTTCATTCAGTCAGTAGCTTCAAACATTTCTGGTATATGAAAAACATGTTTTTCAATGGCAAAAATCAATGAATATTGTAAATGCACAAACAGTAATATCTCCACATTGCACGGTGCAATTCTGAAATTTTTTGCTTTTTCCTGTTAATCCTAGCATGATAAAGAAGATTCAAAGAGAGTGAGATGCCAGCTCCTTTCATTCAGTCAGTAGCTTCAAACATTTCTGGTATATGAAAAACATGTTTTTCAATGGCAAAAATCAATGAATATTGTAAATGCACAAACAGTAATATCTCCACATTGCACGGTGCAATTCTGAAATTTTTTGCTTTTTCCTGCTAATCCTAGCATGATAAAGAAGATTCAAAGAGAGTGAGATGCCAGCTCCTTTCATTCAGTCAGTAGCTTCAAACATTTCTGGTATATGAAAAACATGTTTTTCAATGGCAAAAATCAATGAATATTGTAAATGCACAAACAGTAATATCTCCACATTGCACGGTGCAATTCTGAAATTTTTTGCTTTTTCCTGTTAATCCTAGCATGATAAAGAAGATTCAAAGAGAGTGAGATGCCAGCTCCTTTCATTCAGTCAGTAGCTTCAAACATTTCTGGTATATGAAAAACATGTTTTTCAATGGCAAAAATCAATGAATATTGTAAATGCACAAACAGTAATATCTCCACATTGCACGGTGCAATTCTGAAATTTTTAGCTTTTTCCTGTTAATCCTAGCATGATAAAGAAGATTCAAAGAGAGTGAGATGCCAGCTCCTTTCATTCAGTCAGTAGCTTCAAACATTTCTGGTATATGAAAAACATGTTTTTCAATGGCAAAAATCAATGAATATTGTAAATGCACAAACAGTAATATCTCCACATTGCACGGTGCAATTCTGAAATTTTTAGCTTTTTCCTGTTAATCCTAGCATGATAAAGAAGATTCAAAGAGAGTGAGATGCCAGCTCCTTTCATTCAGTCAGTAGCTTCAAACATTTCTGGTATATGAAAAACATGTTTTTCAATGGCAAAAATCAATGAATATTGTAAATGCACAAACAGTAATATCTCCACATTGCACGGTGCAATTCTGAAATTTTTTGCTTTTTCCTGTTAATCCTAGCATGATAAAGAAGATTCAAAGAGAGTGAGATGCCAGCTCCTTTCATTCAGTCAGTAGCTTCAAACATTTCTGGTATATGAAAAACATGTTTTTCAATGGCAAAAATCAATGAATATTGTAAATGCACAAACAGTAATATCTCCACATTGCACGGTGCAATTCTGAAATTTTTAGCTTTTTCCTGTTAATCCTAGCATGATAAAGAAGATTCAAAGAGAGTGAGATGCCAGCTCCTTTCATTCAGTCAGTAGCTTCAAACATTTCTGGACGTTTTTCAATGGCAAAAATCAATGAATATTGTAAATGCACAAACAGTAATATCTCCACATTGCACGGTGCAATTCTGAAATTTTTAGCTTTTTCCTGTTAATCCTAGCATGATAAAGAAGATTCAAAGAGAGTGAGATGCCAGCTCCTTTCATTCAGTCAGTAGCTTCAAACATTTCTGGTATATGAAAAACATGTTTTTCAATGGCAAAAATCAATGAATATTGTAAATGCACAAACAGTAATATCTCCACATTGCACGGTGCAATTCTGAAATTTTTTGCTTTTTCCTGCTAATCCTAGCATGATAAAGAAGATTCAAAGAGAGTGAGATGCCAGCTCCTTTCATTCAGTCAGTAGCTTCAAACATTTCTGGTATATGAAAAACATGTTTTTCAATGGCAAAAATCAATGAATATTGTAAATGCACAAACAGTAATATCTCCACATTGCACGGTGCAATTCTGAAATTTTTAGCTTTTTCCTGTTAATCCTAGCATGATAAAGAAGATTCAAAGAGAGTGAGATGCCAGCTCCTTTCATTCAGTCAGTAGCTTCAAACATTTCTGGTATATGAAAAACATGTTTTTCAATGGCAAAAATCAATGAATATTGTAAATGCACAAACAGTAATATCTCCACATTGCACGGTGCAATTCTGAAATTTTTAGCTTTTTCCTGTTAATCCTAGCATGATAAAGAAGATTCAAAGAGAGTGAGATGCCAGCTCCTTTCATTCAGTCAGTAGCTTCAAACATTTCTGGTATATGAAAAACATGTTTTTCAATGGCAAAAATCAATGAATATTGTAAATGCACAAACAGTAATATCTCCACATTGCACGGTGCAATTCTGAAATTTTTAGCTTTTTCCTGTTAATCCTAGCATGATAAAGAAGATTCAAAGAGAGTGAGATGCCAGCTCCTTTCATTCAGTCAGTAGCTTCAAACATTTCTGGACGTTTTTCAATGGCAAAAATCAATGAATATTGTAAATGCACAAACAGTAATATCTCCACATTGCACGGTGCAATTCTGAAATTTTTAGCTTTTTCCTGTTAATCCTAGCATGATAAAGAAGATTCAAAGAGAGTGAGATGCCAGCTCCTTTCATTCAGTCAGTAGCTTCAAACATTTCTGGACGTTTTTCAATGGCAAAAATCAATGAATATTGTAAATGCACAAACAGTAATATCTCCACATTGCACGGTGCAATTCTGAAATTTTTAGCTTTTTCCTGTTAATCCTAGCATGATAAAGAAGATTCAAAGAGAGTGAGATGCCAGCTCCTTTCATTCAGTCAGTAGCTTCAAACATTTCTGGACGTTTTTCAATGGCAAAAATCAATGAATATTGTAAATGCACAAACAGTAATATCTCCACATTGCAAGGTGCAATTCTGAAATTTTTTGCTTTTTCCTGCTAATCCTAGCATGATAAAGAAGATTCAAAGAGAGTGAGATGCCAGCTCCTTTCATTCAGTCAGTAGCTTCAAACATTTCTGGACGTTTTTCAATGGCAAAAATCAATGAATATTGTAAATGCACAAACAGTAATATCTCCACATTGCACGGTGCAATTCTGAAATTTTTAGCTTTTTCCTGTTAATCCTAGCATGATAAAGAAGATTCAAAGAGAGTGAGATGCCAGCTCCTTTCATTCAGTCAGTAGCTTCAAACATTTCTGGTATATGAAAAACATGTTTTTCAATGGCAAAAATCAATGAATATTGAAAATGCACAAACAGTAATATCTCCACATTGCACGGTGCAATTCTGAAATTTTTTGCTTTTTCCTGTTAATCCTAGCATGATAAAGAAGATTCAAAGAGAGTGAGATGCCAGCTCCTTTCATTCAGTCAGTAGCTTCAAACATTTCTGGTATATGAAAAACATGTTTTTCAATGGCAAAAATCAATGAATATTGTAAATGCACAAACAGTAATATCTCCACATTGCACGGTGCAATTCTGAAATTTTTTGCTTTTTCCTGTTAATCCTAGCATGATAAAGAAGATTCAAAGAGAGTGAGATGCCAGCTCCTTTCATTCAGTCAGTAGCTTCAAACATTTCTGGTATATGAAAAACGTTTTTCAATGGCAAAAATCAATGAATATTGTAAATGCACAAACAGTAATATCTCCACATTGCACGGTGCAATTCTGAAATTTTTAGCTTTTTCCTGTTAATCCTAGCATGATAAAGAAGATTCAAAGAGAGTGAGATGCCAGCTCCTTTCATTCAGTCAGTAGCTTCAAACATTTCTGGTATATGAAAAACATGTTTTTCAATGGCAAAAATCAATGAATATTGTAAATGCACAAACAGTAATATCTCCACATTGCACGGTGCAATTCTGAAATTTTTTGCTTTTTCCTGCTAATCCTAGCATGATAAAGAAGATTCAAAGAGAGTGAGATGCCAGCTCCTTTCATTCAGTCAGTAGCTTCAAACATTTCTGGTATATGAAAAACATGTTTTTCAATGGCAAAAATCAATGAATATTGTAAATGCACAAACAGTAATATCTCCACATTGCACGGTGCAATTCTGAAATTTTTTGCTTTTTCCTGCTAATCCTAGCATGATAAAGAAGATTCAAAGAGAGTGAGATGCCAGCTCCTTTCATTCAGTCAGTAGCTTCAAACATTTCTGGACGTTTTTCAATGGCAAAAATCAATGAATATTGTAAATGCACAAACAGTAATATCTCCACATTGCACGGTGCAATTCTGAAATTTTTTGCTTTTTCCTGCTAATCCTAGCATGATAAAGAAGATTCAAAGAGAGTGAGATGCCAGCTCCTTTCATTCAGTCAGTAGCTTCAAACATTTCTGGTATATGAAAAACATGTTTTTCAATGGCAAAAATCAATGAATATTGTAAATGCACAAACAGTAATATCTCCACATTGCACGGTGCAATTCTGAAATTTTTTGCTTTTTCCTGTTAATCCTAGCATGATAAAGAAGATTCAAAGAGAGTGAGATGCCAGCTCCTTTCATTCAGTCAGTAGCTTCAAACATTTCTGGTATATGAAAAACATGTTTTTCAATGGCAAAAATCAATGAATATTGTAAATGCACAAACAGTAATATCTCCACATTGCACGGTGCAATTCTGAAATTTTTAGCTTTTTCCTGTTAATCCTAGCATGATAAAGAAGATTCAAAGAGAGTGAGATGCCAGCTCCTTTCATTCAGTCAGTAGCTTCAAACATTTCTGGTATATGAAAAACATGTTTTTCAATGGCAAAAATCAATGAATATTGTAAATGCACAAACAGTAATATCTCCACATTGCACGGTGCAATTCTGAAATTTTTAGCTTTTTCCTGTTAATCCTAGCATGATAAAGAAGATTCAAAGAGAGTGAGATGCCAGCTCCTTTCATTCAGTCAGTAGCTTCAAACATTTCTGGTATATGAAAAACATGTTTTTCAATGGCAAAAATCAATGAATATTGTAAATGCACAAACAGTAATATCTCCACATTGCACGGTGCAATTCTGAAATTTTTTGCTTTTTCCTGTTAATCCTAGCATGATAAAGAAGATTCAAAGAGAGTGAGATGCCAGCTCCTTTCATTCAGTCAGTAGCTTCAAACATTTCTGGTATATGAAAAACATGTTTTTCAATGGCAAAAATCAATGAATATTGTAAATGCACAAACAGTAATATCTCCACATTGCACGGTGCAATTCTGAAATTTTTAGCTTTTTCCTGTTAATCCTAGCATGATAAAGAAGATTCAAAGAGAGTGAGATGCCAGCTCCTTTCATTCAGTCAGTAGCTTCAAACATTTCTGGTATATGAAAAACATGTTTTTCAATGGCAAAAATCAATGAATATTGTAAATGCACAAACAGTAATATCTCCACATTGCACGGTGCAATTCTGAAATTTTTTGCTTTTTCCTGCTAATCCTAGCATGATAAAGAAGATTCAAAGAGAGTGAGATGCCAGCTCCTTTCATTCAGTCAGTAGCTTCAAACATTTCTGGACGTTTTTCAATGGCAAAAATCAATGAATATTGTAAATGCACAAACAGTAATATCTCCACATTGCACGGTGCAATTCTGAAATTTTTTGCTTTTTCCTGCTAATCCTAGCATGATAAAGAAGATTCAAAGAGAGTGAGATGCCAGCTCCTTTCATTCAGTCAGTAGCTTCAAACATTTCTGGTATATGAAAAACATGTTTTTCAATGGCAAAAATCAATGAATATTGTAAATGCACAAACAGTAATATCTCCACATTGCACGGTGCAATTCTGAAATTTTTTGCTTTTTCCTGTTAATCCTAGCATGATAAAGAAGATTCAAAGAGAGTGAGATGCCAGCTCCTTTCATTCAGTCAGTAGCTTCAAACATTTCTGGTATATGAAAAACATGTTTTTCAATGGCAAAAATCAATGAATATTGTAAATGCACAAACAGTAATATCTCCACATTGCACGGTGCAATTCTGAAATTTTTAGCTTTTTCCTGTTAATCCTAGCATGATAAAGACGATTCAAAGAGAGTGAGATGCCAGCTCCTTTCATTCAGTCAGTAGCTTCAAACATTTCTGGTATATGAAAAACATGTTTTTCAATGGCAAAAATCAATGAATATTGTAAATGCACAAACAGTAATATCTCCACATTGCACGGTGCAATTCTGAAATTTTTTGCTTTTTCCTGCTAATCCTAGCATGATAAAGAAGATTCAAAGAGAGTGAGATGCCAGCTCCTTTCATTCAGTCAGTAGCTTCAAACATTTCTGGTATATGAAAAACATGTTTTTCAATGGCAAAAATCAATGAATATTGTAAATGCACAAACAGTAATATCTCCACATTGCACGGTGCAATTCTGAAATTTTTAGCTTTTTCCTGTTAATCCTAGCATGATAAAGAAGATTCAAAGAGAGTGAGATGCCAGCTCCTTTCATTCAGTCAGTAGCTTCAAACATTTCTGGACGTTTTTCAATGGCAAAAATCAATGAATATTGTAAATGCACAAACAGTAATATCTCCACATTGCAAGGTGCAATTCTGAAATTTTTTGCTTTTTCCTGCTAATCCTAGCATGATAAAGAAGATTCAAAGAGAGTGAGATGCCAGCTCCTTTCATTCAGTCAGTAGCTTCAAACATTTCTGGACGTTTTTCAATGGCAAAAATCAATGAATATTGTAAATGCACAAACAGTAATATCTCCACATTGCACGGTGCAATTCTGAAATTTTTAGCTTTTTCCTGTTAATCCTAGCATGATAAAGAAGATTCAAAGAGAGTGAGATGCCAGCTCCTTTCATTCAGTCAGTAGCTTCAAACATTTCTGGTATATGAAAAACATGTTTTTCAATGGCAAAAATCAATGAATATTGTAAATGCACAAACAGTAATATCTCCACATTGCACGGTGCAATTCTGAAATTTTTTGCTTTTTCCTGTTAATCCTAGCATGATAAAGAAGATTCAAAGAGAGTGAGATGCCAGCTCCTTTCATTCAGTCAGTAGCTTCAAACATTTCTGGTATATGAAAAACATGTTTTTCAATGGCAAAAATCAATGAATATTGTAAATGCACAAACAGTAATATCTCCACATTGCACGGTGCAATTCTGAAATTTTTTGCTTTTTCCTGTTAATCCTAGCATGATAAAGAAGATTCAAAGAGAGTGAGATGCCAGCTCCTTTCATTCAGTCAGTAGCTTCAAACATTTCTGGTATATGAAAAACATGTTTTTCAATGGCAAAAATCAATGAATATTGTAAATGCACAAACAGTAATATCTCCACATTGCACGGTGCAATTCTGAAATTTTTAGCTTTTTCCTGTTAATCCTAGCATGATAAAGAAGATTCAAAGAGAGTGAGATGCCAGCTCCTTTCATTCAGTCAGTAGCTTCAAACATTTCTGGTATATGAAAAACATGTTTTTCAATGGCAAAAATCAATGAATATTGTAAATGCACAAACAGTAATATCTCCACATTGCACGGTGCAATTCTGAAATTTTTTGCTTTTTCCTGCTAATCCTAGCATGATAAAGAAGATTCAAAGAGAGTGAGATGCCAGCTCCTTTCATTCAGTCAGTAGCTTCAAACATTTCTGGTATATGAAAAACATGTTTTTCAATGGCAAAAATCAATGAATATTGTAAATGCACAAACAGTAATATCTCCACATTGCACGGTGCAATTCTGAAATTTTTTGCTTTTTCCTGCTAATCCTAGCATGATAAAGAAGATTCAAAGAGAGTGAGATGCCAGCTCCTTTCATTCAGTCAGTAGCTTCAAACATTTCTGGACGTTTTTCAATGGCAAAAATCAATGAATATTGTAAATGCACAAACAGTAATATCTCCACATTGCACGGTGCAATTCTGAAATTTTTAGCTTTTTCCTGTTAATCCTAGCATGATAAAGAAGATTCAAAGAGAGTGAGATGCCAGCTCCTTTCATTCAGTCAGTAGCTTCAAACATTTCTGGTATATGAAAAACATGTTTTTCAATGGCAAAAATCAATGAATATTGTAAATGCACAAACAGTAATATCTCCACATTGCACGGTGCAATTCTGAAATTTTTTGCTTTTTCCTGTTAATCCTAGCATGATAAAGAAGATTCAAAGAGAGTGAGATGCCAGCTCCTTTCATTCAGTCAGTAGCTTCAAACATTTCTGGTATATGAAAAACATGTTTTTCAATGGCAAAAATCAATGAATATTGTAAATGCACAAACAGTAATATCTCCACATTGCACGGTGCAATTCTGAAATTTTTTGCTTTTTCCTGCTAATCCTAGCATGATAAAGAAGATTCAAAGAGAGTGAGATGCCAGCTCCTTTCATTCAGTCAGTAGCTTCAAACATTTCTGGTATATGAAAAACATGTTTTTCAATGGCAAAAATCAATGAATATTGTAAATGCACAAACAGTAATATCTCCACATTGCACGGTGCAATTCTGAAATTTTTTGCTTTTTCCTGCTAATCCTAGCATGATAAAGAAGATTCAAAGAGAGTGAGATGCCAGCTCCTTTCATTCAGTCAGTAGCTTCAAACATTTCTGGACGTTTTTCAATGGCAAAAATCAATGAATATTGTAAATGCACAAACAGTAATATCTCCACATTGCACGGTGCAATTCTGAAATTTTTTGCTTTTTCCTGCTAATCCTAGCATGATAAAGAAGATTCAAAGAGAGTGAGATGCCAGCTCCTTTCATTCAGTCAGTAGCTTCAAACATTTCTGGTATATGAAAAACATGTTTTTCAATGGCAAAAATCAATGAATATTGTAAATGCACAAACAGTAATATCTCCACATTGCACGGTGCAATTCTGAAATTTTTTGCTTTTTCCTGTTAATCCTAGCATGATAAAGAAGATTCAAAGAGAGTGAGATGCCAGCTCCTTTCATTCAGTCAGTAGCTTCAAACATTTCTGGTATATGAAAAACATGTTTTTCAATGGCAAAAATCAATGAATATTGTAAATGCACAAACAGTAATATCTCCACATTGCACGGTGCAATTCTGAAATTTTTAGCTTTTTCCTGTTAATCCTAGCATGATAAAGACGATTCAAAGAGAGTGAGATGCCAGCTCCTTTCATTCAGTCAGTAGCTTCAAACATTTCTGGTATATGAAAAACATGTTTTTCAATGGCAAAAATCAATGAATATTGTAAATGCACAAACAGTAATATCTCCACATTGCACGGTGCAATTCTGAAATTTTTTGCTTTTTCCTGCTAATCCTAGCATGATAAAGAAGATTCAAAGAGAGTGAGATGCCAGCTCCTTTCATTCAGTCAGTAGCTTCAAACATTTCTGGTATATGAAAAACATGTTTTTCAATGGCAAAAATCAATGAATATTGTAAATGCACAAACAGTAATATCTCCACATTGCACGGTGCAATTCTGAAATTTTTAGCTTTTTCCTGTTAATCCTAGCATGATAAAGAAGATTCAAAGAGAGTGAGATGCCAGCTCCTTTCATTCAGTCAGTAGCTTCAAACATTTCTGGACGTTTTTCAATGGCAAAAATCAATGAATATTGTAAATGCACAAACAGTAATATCTCCACATTGCAAGGTGCAATTCTGAAATTTTTTGCTTTTTCCTGCTAATCCTAGCATGATAAAGAAGATTCAAAGAGAGTGAGATGCCAGCTCCTTTCATTCAGTCAGTAGCTTCAAACATTTCTGGACGTTTTTCAATGGCAAAAATCAATGAATATTGTAAATGCACAAACAGTAATATCTCCACATTGCAAGGTGCAATTCTGAAATTTTTTGCTTTTTCCTGCTAATCCTAGCATGATAAAGAAGATTCAAAGAGAGTGAGATGCCAGCTCCTTTCATTCAGTCAGTAGCTTCAAACATTTCTGGACGTTTTTCAATGGCAAAAATCAATGAATATTGTAAATGCACAAACAGTAATATCTCCACATTGCACGGTGCAATTCTGAAATTTTTAGCTTTTTCCTGTTAATCCTAGCATGATAAAGAAGATTCAAAGAGAGTGAGATGCCAGCTCCTTTCATTCAGTCAGTAGCTTCAAACATTTCTGGTATATGAAAAACATGTTTTTCAATGGCAAAAATCAATGAATATTGTAAATGCACAAACAGTAATATCTCCACATTGCACGGTGCAATTCTGAAATTTTTTGCTTTTTCCTGTTAATCCTAGCATGATAAAGAAGATTCAAAGAGTGAGATGCCAGCTCCTTTCATTCAGTCAGTAGCTTCAAACATTTCTGGTATATGAAAAACATGTTTTTCAATGGCAAAAATCAATGAATATTGTAAATGCACAAACAGTAATATCTCCACATTGCACGGTGCAATTCTGAAATTTTTTGCTTTTTCCTGTTAATCCTAGCATGATAAAGAAGATTCAAAGAGAGTGAGATGCCAGCTCCTTTCATTCAGTCAGTAGCTTCAAACATTTCTGGTATATGAAAAACATGTTTTTCAATGGCAAAAATCAATGAATATTGTAAATGCACAAACAGTAATATCTCCACATTGCACGGTGCAATTCTGAAATTTTTAGCTTTTTCCTGTTAATCCTAGCATGATAAAGAAGATTCAAAGAGAGTGAGATGCCAGCTCCTTTCATTCAGTCAGTAGCTTCAAACATTTCTGGTATATGAAAAACATGTTTTTCAATGGCAAAAATCAATGAATATTGTAAATGCACAAACAGTAATATCTCCACATTGCACGGTGCAATTCTGAAATTTTTTGCTTTTTCCTGCTAATCCTAGCATGATAAAGAAGATTCAAAGAGAGTGAGATGCCAGCTCCTTTCATTCAGTCAGTAGCTTCAAACATTTCTGGTATATGAAAAACATGTTTTTCAATGGCAAAAATCAATGAATATTGTAAATGCACAAACAGTAATATCTCCACATTGCACGGTGCAATTCTGAAATTTTTAGCTTTTTCCTGTTAATCCTAGCATGATAAAGAAGATTCAAAGAGAGTGAGATGCCAGCTCCTTTCATTCAGTCAGTAGCTTCAAACATTTCTGGACGTTTTTCAATGGCAAAAATCAATGAATATTGTAAATGCACAAACAGTAATATCTCCACATTGCAAGGTGCAATTCTGAAATTTTTTGCTTTTTCCTGCTAATCCTAGCATGATAAAGAAGATTCAAAGAGAGTGAGATGCCAGCTCCTTTCATTCAGTCAGTAGCTTCAAACATTTCTGGACGTTTTTCAATGGCAAAAATCAATGAATATTGTAAATGCACAAACAGTAATATCTCCACATTGCAAGGTGCAATTCTGAAATTTTTTGCTTTTTCCTGCTAATCCTAGCATGATAAAGAAGATTCAAAGAGAGTGAGATGCCAGCTCCTTTCATTCAGTCAGTAGCTTCAAACATTTCTGGACGTTTTTCAATGGCAAAAATCAATGAATATTGTAAATGCACAAACAGTAATATCTCCACATTGCACGGTGCAATTCTGAAATTTTTAGCTTTTTCCTGTTAATCCTAGCATGATAAAGAAGATTCAAAGAGAGTGAGATGCCAGCTCCTTTCATTCAGTCAGTAGCTTCAAACATTTCTGGTATATGAAAAACATGTTTTTCAATGGCAAAAATCAATGAATATTGTAAATGCACAAACAGTAATATCTCCACATTGCACGGTGCAATTCTGAAATTTTTTGCTTTTTCCTGTTAATCCTAGCATGATAAAGAAGATTCAAAGAGAGTGAGATGCCAGCTCCTTTCATTCAGTCAGTAGCTTCAAACATTTCTGGTATATGAAAAACATGTTTTTCAATGGCAAAAATCAATGAATATTGTAAATGCACAAACAGTAATATCTCCACATTGCACGGTGCAATTCTGAAATTTTTAGCTTTTTCCTGTTAATCCTAGCATGATAAAGAAGATTCAAAGAGAGTGAGATGCCAGCTCCTTTCATTCAGTCAGTAGCTTCAAACATTTCTGGTATATGAAAAACATGTTTTTCAATGGCAAAAATCAATGAATATTG
>NW_027370153.1:0-37803 GCF_046119375.1 Phyllobates terribilis
AAAAACGTCCAGAAATGTTTGAAGCTACTGACTGAATGAAAGGAGCTGGCATCTCACTCTCTTTGAATCTTCTTTATCATGCTAGGATTAGCAGGAAAAAGCTAAAAATTTCAGAATTGCACCGTGCAATGTGGAGATATTACTGTTTGTGCATTTACAATATTCATTGATTTTTGCCATTGAAAAACATGTTTTTCATATACCAGAAATGTTTGAAGCTACTGACTGAATGAAAGGAGCTGGCATCTCACTCTCTTTGAATCTTCTTTATCATGCTAGGATTAGCAGGAAAAAGCAAAAAATTTCAGAATTGCACCTTGCAATGTGGAGATATTACTGTTTGTGCATTTACAATATTCATTGATTTTTGCCATTGAAAAACATGTTTTTCATATACCAGAAATGTTTGAAGCTACTGACTGAATGAAAGGAGCTGGCATCTCACTCTCTTTGAATCTTCTTTATCATGCTAGGATTAACAGGAAAAAGCTAAAAATTTCAGAATTGCACCGTGCAATGTGGAGATATTACTGTTTGTGCATTTACAATATTCATTGATTTTTGCCATTGAAAAACGTCCAGAAATGTTTGAAGCTACTGACTGAATGAAAGGAGCTGGCATCTCACTCTCTTTGAATCTTCTTTATCATGCTAGGATTAACAGGAAAAAGCAAAAAATTTCAGAATTGCACCTTGCAATGTGGAGATATTACTGTTTGTGCATTTACAATATTCATTGATTTTTGCCATTGAAAAACATGTTTTTCATATACCAGAAATGTTTGAAGCTACTGACTGAATGAAAGGAGCTGGCATCTCACTCTCTTTGAATCTTCTTTACCATGCTAGGATTAGCAGGAAAAAGCAAAAAATTTCAGAATTGCACCGTGCAATGTGGAGATATTACTGTTTGTGCATTTACAATATTCATTGATTTTTGCCATTGAAAAACATGTTTTTCATATACCAGAAATGTTTGAAGCTACTGACTGAATGAAAGGAGCTGGCATCTCACTCTCTTTGAATCTTCTTTATCATGCTAGGATTAGCAGGAAAAAGCAAAAAATTTCAGAATTGCACCTTGCAATGTGGAGATATTACTGTTTGTGCATTTACAATATTCATTGATTTTTGCCATTGAAAAACATGTTTTTCATATACCAGAAATGTTTGAAGCTACTGACTGAATGAAAGGAGCTGGCATCTCACTCTCTTTGAATCTTCTTTATCATGCTAGGATTAGCAGGAAAAAGCAAAAAATTTCAGAATTGCACCGTGCAATGTGGAGATATTACTGTTTGTGCATTTACAATATTCATTGATTTTTGCCATTGAAAAACATGTTTTTCATATACCAGAAATGTTTGAAGCTACTGACTGAATGAAAGGAGCTGGCATCTCACTCTCTTTGAATCTTCTTTATCATGCTAGGATTAGCAGGAAAAAGCAAAAAATTTCAGAATTGCACCTTGCAATGTGGAGATATTACTGTTTGTGCATTTACAATATTCATTGATTTTTGCCATTGAAAAACATGTTTTTCATATACCAGAAATGTTTGAAGCTACTGACTGAATGAAAGGAGCTGGCATCTCACTCTCTTTGAATCTTCTTTATCATGCTAGGATTAGCAGGAGAAAGCAAAAAATTTCAGAATTGCACCGTGCAATGTGGAGATATTACTGTTTGTGCATTTACAATATTCATTGATTTTTGCCATTGAAAAACGTCCAGAAATGTTTGAAGCTACTGACTGAATGAAAGGAGCTGGCATCTCACTCTCTTTGAATCTTCTTTATCATGCTAGGATTAGCAGGAAAAAGCAAAAAATTTCAGAATTGCACCGTGCAATGTGGAGATATTACTGTTTGTGCATTTACAATATTCATTGATTTTTGCCATTGAAAAACATGTTTTTCATATACCAGAAATGTTTGAAGCTACTGACTGAATGAAAGGAGCTGGCATCTCACTCTCTTTGAATCTTCTTTATCATGCTAGGATTAACAGGAAAAAGCTAAAAATTTCAGAATTGCACCGTGCAATGTGGAGATATTACTGTTTGTGCATTTACAATATTCATTGATTTTTGCCATTGAAAAACATGTTTTTCATATACCAGAAATGTTTGAAGCTACTGACTGAATGAAAGGAGCTGGCATCTCACTCTCTTTGAATCTTCTTTATCATGCTAGGATTAGCAGGAAAAAGCAAAAAATTTCAGAATTGCACCATGCAATGTGGAGATATTACTGTTTGTGCATTTACAATATTCATTGATTTTTGCCATTGAAAAACATGTTTTTCATATACCAGAAATGTTTGAAGCTACCGACTGAATGAAAGGAGCTGGCATCTCACTCTCTTTGAATCTTCTTTATCATGCTAGGATTAACAGGAAAAAGCTAAAAATTTCAGAATTGCACCGTGCAATGTGGAGATATTACTGTTTGTGCATTTACAATATTCATTGATTTTTGCCATTGAAAAACATGTTTTTCATATACCAGAAATGTTTGAAGCTACTGACTGAATGAAAGGAGCTGGCATCTCACTCTCTTTGAATCTTTTTTATCATGCTAGGATTAGCAGGAAAAAGCAAAAAATTTCAGAATTGCACCGTGCAATGTGGAGATATTACTGTTTGTGCATTTACAATATTCATTGATTTTTGCCATTGAAAAACATGTTTTTCATATACCAGAAATGTTTGAAGCTACTGACTGAATGAAAGGAGCTGGCATCTCACTCTCTTTGAATCTTCTTTATCATGCTAGGATTAACAGGAAAAAGCTAAAAATTTCAGAATTGCACCGTGCAATGTGGAGATATTACTGTTTGTGCATTTACAATATTCATTGATTTTTGCCATTGAAAAACATGTTTTTCATATACCAGAAATGTTTGAAGCTACTGACTGAATGAAAGGAGCTGACATCTCACTCTCTTTGAATCTTCTTTATCATGCTAGGATTAACAGGAAAAAGCTAAAAATTTCAGAATTGCACCATGCAATGTGGAGATATTACTGTTTGTGCATTTACAATATTCATTGATTTTTGCCATTGAAAAACGTCCAGAAATGTTTGAAGCTACTGACTGAATGAAAGGAGCTGGCATCTCACTCTCTTTGAATCTTCTTTATCATGCTAGGATTAACAGGAAAAAGCTAAAAATTTCAGAATTGCACCTTGCAATGTGGAGATATTACTGTTTGTGCATTTACAATATTCATTGATTTTTGCCATTGAAAAACATGTTTTTCATATACCAGAAATGTTTGAAGCTACTGACTGAATGAAAGGAGCTGGCATCTCACTCTCTTTGAATCTTCTTTATCATGCTAGGATTAGCAGGAAAAAGCAAAAAATTTCAGAATTGCACCGTGCAATGTGGAGATATTACTGTTTGTGCATTTACAATATTCATTGATTTTTGCCATTGAAAAACATGTTTTTCATATACCAGAAATGTTTGAAGCTACTGACTGAATGAAAGGAGCTGGCATCTCACTCTCTTTGAATCTTCTTTATCATGCTAGGATTAGCAGGAAAAAGCTAAAAATTTCAGAATTGCACCGTGCAATGTGGAGATATTACTGTTTGTGCATTTACAATATTCATTGATTTTTGCCATTGAAAAACATGTTTTTCATATACCAGAAATGTTTGAAGCTACTGACTGAATGAAAGGAGCTGGCATCTCACTCTCTTTGAATCTTCTTTATCATGCTAGGATTAACAGGAAAAAGCTAAAAATTTCAGAATTGCACCGTGCAATGTGGAGATATTACTGTTTGTGCATTTACAATATTCATTGATTTTTGCCATTGAAAAACGTTCATACCAGAAATGTTTGAAGCTACTGACTGAATGAAAGGAGCTGGCATCTCACTCTCTTTGAATCTTCTTTATCATGCTAGGATTAACAGGAAAAAGCTAAAAATTTCAGAATTGCACCGTGCAATGTGGAGATATTACTGTTTGTGCATTTACAATATTCATTGATTTTTGCCATTGAAAAACATGTTTTTCATATACCAGAAATGTTTGAAGCTACTGACTGAATGAAAGGAGCTGGCATCTCACTCTCTTTGAATCTTCTTTATCATGCTAGGATTAACAGGAAAAAGCTAAAAATTTCAGAATTGCACCTTGCAATGTGGAGATATTACTGTTTGTGCATTTACAATATTCATTGATTTTTGCCATTGAAAAACATGTTTTTCATATACCAGAAATGTTTGAAGCTACTGACTGAATGAAAGGAGCTGGCATCTCACTCTCTTTGAATCTTCTTTATCATGCTAGGATTAACAGGAAAAAGCTAAAAATTTCAGAATTGCACCGTGCAATGTGGAGATATTACTGTTTGTGCATTTACAATATTCATTGATTTTTGCCATTGAAAAACATGTTTTTCATATACCAGAAATGTTTGAAGCTACTGACTGAATGAAAGGAGCTGGCATCTCACTCTCTTTGAATCTTCTTTATCATGCTAGGATTAGCAGGAAAAAGCTAAAAATTTCAGAATTGCACCTTGCAATGTGGAGATATTACTGTTTGTGCATTTACAATATTCATTGATTTTTGCCATTGAAAAACGTCCAGAAATGTTTGAAGCTACTGACTGAATGAAAGGAGCTGGCATCTCACTCTCTTTGAATCTTCTTTATCATGCTAGGATTAACAGGAAAAAGCTAAAAATTTCAGAATTGCACCGTGCAATGTGGAGATATTACTGTTTGTGCATTTACAATATTCATTGATTTTTGCCATTGAAAAACATGTTTTTCATATACCAGAAATGTTTGAAGCTACTGACTGAATGAAAGGAGCTGGCATCTCACTCTCTTTGAATCTTCTTTATCATGCTAGGATTAACAGGAAAAAGCTAAAAATTTCAGAATTGCACCTTGCAATGTGGAGATATTACTGTTTGTGCATTTACAATATTCATTGATTTTTGCCATTGAAAAACATGTTTTTCATATACCAGAAATGTTTGAAGCTACTGACTGAATGAAAGGAGCTGGCATCTCACTCTCTTTGAATCTTCTTTATCATGCTAGGATTAACAGGAAAAAGCAAAAAATTTCAGAATTGCACCGTGCAATGTGGAGATATTACTGTTTGTGCATTTACAATATTCATTGATTTTTGCCATTGAAAAACATGTTTTTCATATACCAGAAATGTTTGAAGCTACTGACTGAATGAAAGGAGCTGGCATCTCACTCTCTTTGAATCTTCTTTATCATGCTAGGATTAGCAGGAAAAAGCAAAAAATTTCAGAATTGCACCGTGCAATGTGGAGATATTACTGTTTGTGCATTTACAATATTCATTGATTTTTGCCATTGAAAAACGTGTCATACCAGAAATGTTTGAAGCTACTGACTGAATGAAAGGAGCTGGCATCTCACTCTCTTTGAATCTTCTTTATCATGCTAGGATTAGCAGGAAAAAGCAAAAAATTTCAGAATTGCACCGTGCAATGTGGAGATATTACTGTTTGTGCATTTACAATATTCATTGATTTTTGCCATTGAAAAACATGTTTTTCATATACCAGAAATGTTTGAAGCTACTGACTGAATGAAAGGAGCTGGCATCTCACTCTCTTTGAATCTTCTTTATCATGCTAGGATTAACAGGAAAAAGCTAAAAATTTCAGAATTGCACCGTGCAATGTGGAGATATTACTGTTTGTGCATTTACAATATTCATTGATTTTTGCCATTGAAAAACATGTTTTTCATATACCAGAAATGTTTGAAGCTACTGACTGAATGAAAGGAGCTGGCATCTCACTCTCTTTGAATCTTCTTTATCATGCTAGGATTAGCAGGAAAAAGCAAAAAATTTCAGAATTGCACCTTGCAATGTGGAGATATTACTGTTTGTGCATTTACAATATTCATTGATTTTTGCCATTGAAAAACGTTTTCCCATACCAGAAATGTTTGAAGCTACTGACTGAATGAAAGGAGCTGGCATCTCACTCTCTTTGAATCTTCTTTATCATGCTAGGATTAGCAGGAAAAAGCTAAAAATTTCAGAATTGCACCGTGCAATGTGGAGATATTACTGTTTGTGCATTTACAATATTCATTGATTTTTGCCATTGAAAAACGTCCAGAAATGTTTGAAGCTACTGACTGAATGAAAGGAGCTGGCATCTCACTCTCTTTGAATCTTCTTTATCATGCTAGGATTAACAGGAAAAAGCTAAAAATTTCAGAATTGCACCGTGCAATGTGGAGATATTACTGTTTGTGCATTTACAATATTCATTGATTTTTGCCATTGAAAAACATGTTTTTCATATACCAGAAATGTTTGAAGCTACTGACTGAATGAAAGGAGCTGGCATCTCACTCTCTTTGAATCTTCTTTATCATGCTAGGATTAACAGGAAAAAGCTAAAAATTTCAGAATTGCACCTTGCAATGTGGAGATATTACTGTTTGTGCATTTACAATATTCATTGATTTTTGCCATTGAAAAACATGTTTTTCATATACCAGAAATGTTTGAAGCTACTGACTGAATGAAAGGAGCTGGCATCTCACTCTCTTTGAATCTTCTTTATCATGCTAGGATTAGCAGGAAAAAGCAAAAAATTTCAGAATTGCACCGTGCAATGTGGAGATATTACTGTTTGTGCATTTACAATATTCATTGATTTTTGCCATTGAAAAACATGTTTTTCATATACCAGAAATGTTTGAAGCTACTGACTGAATGAAAGGAGCTGGCATCTCACTCTCTTTGAATCTTCTTTATCATGCTAGGATTAACAGGAAAAAGCTAAAAATTTCAGAATTGCACCGTGCAATGTGGAGATATTACTGTTTGTGCATTTACAATATTCATTGATTTTTGCCATTGAAAAACGTCCAGAAATGTTTGAAGCTACTGACTGAATGAAAGGAGCTGGCATCTCACTCTCTTTGAATCTTCTTTATCATGCTAGGATTAGCAGGAAAAAGCAAAAAATTTCAGAATTGCACTGTGCAATGTGGAGATATTACTGTTTGTGCATTTACAATATTCATTGATTTTTGCCATTGAAAAACATGTTTTTCATATACCAGAAATGTTTGAAGCTACTGACTGAATGAAAGGAGCTGGCATCTCACTCTCTTTGAATCTTCTTTATCATGCTAGGATTAACAGGAAAAAGCTAAAAATTTCAGAATTGCACCGTGCAATGTGGAGATATTACTGTTTGTGCATTTACAATATTCATTGATTTTTGCCATTGAAAAACGTCCAGAAATGTTTGAAGCTACTGACTGAATGAAAGGAGCTGGCATCTCACTCTCTTTGAATCTTCTTTATCATGCTAGGATTAACAGGAAAAAGCTAAAAATTTCAGAATTGCACCTTGCAATGTGGAGATATTACTGTTTGTGCATTTACAATATTCATTGATTTTTGCCATTGAAAAACATGTTTTTCATATACCAGAAATGTTTGAAGCTACTGACTGAATGAAAGGAGCTGGCATCTCACTCTCTTTGAATCTTCTTTATCATGCTAGGATTAGCAGGAAAAAGCAAAAAATTTCAGAATTGCACCTTGCAATGTGGAGATATTACTGTTTGTGCATTTACAATATTCATTGATTTTTGCCATTGAAAAACGTCCAGAAATGTTTGAAGCTACTGACTGAATGAAAGGAGCTGGCATCTCACTCTCTTTGAATCTTCTTTATCATGCTAGGATTAACAGGAAAAAGCTAAAAATTTCAGAATTGCACCGTGCAATGTGGAGATATTACTGTTTGTGCATTTACAATATTCATTGATTTTTGCCATTGAAAAACATGTTTTTCATATACCAGAAATGTTTGAAGCTACTGACTGAATGAAAGGAGCTGGCATCTCACTCTCTTTGAATCTTCTTTATCATGCTAGGATTAGCAGGAAAAAGCAAAAAATTTCAGAATTGCACCGTGCAATGTGGAGATATTACTGTTTGTGCATTTACAATATTCATTGATTTTTGCCATTGAAAAACATGTTTTTCATATACCAGAAATGTTTGAAGCTACTGACTGAATGAAAGGAGCTGGCATCTCACTCTCTTTGAATCTTCTTTATCATGCTAGGATTAGCAGGAAAAAGCAAAAAATTTCAGAATTGCACCTTGCAATGTGGAGATATTACTGTTTGTGCATTTACAATATTCATTGATTTTTGCCATTGAAAAACGTCCAGAAATGTTTGAAGCTACTGACTGAATGAAAGGAGCTGGCATCTCACTCTCTTTGAATCTTCTTTATCATGCTAGGATTAGCAGGAAAAAGCTAAAAATTTCAGAATTGCACCGTGCAATGTGGAGATATTACTGTTTGTGCATTTACAATATTCATTGATTTTTGCCATTGAAAAACGTCCAGAAATGTTTGAAGCTACTGACTGAATGAAAGGAGCTGGCATCTCACTCTCTTTGAATCTTCTTTATCATGCTAGGATTAACAGGAAAAAGCTAAAAATTTCAGAATTGCACCGTGCAATGTGGAGATATTACTGTTTGTGCATTTACAATATTCATTGATTTTTGCCATTGAAAAACATGTTTTTCATATACCAGAAATGTTTGAAGCTACTGACTGAATGAAAGGAGCTGGCATCTCACTCTCTTTGAATCTTCTTTATCATGCTAGGATTAACAGGAAAAAGCTAAAAATTTCAGAATTGCACCTTGCAATGTGGAGATATTACTGTTTGTGCATTTACAATATTCATTGATTTTTGCCATTGAAAAACATGTTTTTCATATACCAGAAATGTTTGAAGCTACTGACTGAATGAAAGGAGCTGGCATCTCACTCTCTTTGAATCTTCTTTATCATGCTAGGATTAGCAGGAAAAAGCAAAAAATTTCAGAATTGCACCGTGCAATGTGGAGATATTACTGTTTGTGCATTTACAATATTCATTGATTTTTGCCATTGAAAAACATGTTTTTCATATACCAGAAATGTTTGAAGCTACTGACTGAATGAAAGGAGCTGGCATCTCACTCTCTTTGAATCTTCTTTATCATGCTAGGATTAACAGGAAAAAGCAAAAAATTTCAGTATTGCACCGTGCAATGTGGAGATATTACTGTTTGTGCATTTACAATATTCATTGATTTTTGCCATTGAAAAACATGTTTTTCATATACCAGAAATGTTTGAAGCTACTGACTGAATGAAAGGAGCTGGCATCTCACTCTCTTTGAATCTTCTTTATCATGCTAGGATTAGCAGGAAAAAGCAAAAAATTTCAGAATTGCACCGTGCAATGTGGAGATATTACTGTTTGTGCATTTACAATATTCATTGATTTTTGCCATTGAAAAACGTCCAGAAATGTTTGAAGCTACTGACTGAATGAAAGGAGCTGGCATCTCACTCTCTTTGAATCTTCTTTATCATGCTAGGATTAGCAGGAAAAAGCAAAAAATTTCAGAATTGCACCGTGCAATGTGGAGATATTACTGTTTGTGCATTTACAATATTCATTGATTTTTGCCATTGAAAAACATGTTTTTCATATACCAGAAATGTTTGAAGCTACTGACTGAATGAAAGGAGCTGGCATCTCACTCTCTTTGAATCTTCTTTATCATGCTAGGATTAACAGGAAAAAGCTAAAAATTTCAGAATTGCACCGTGCAATGTGGAGATATTACTGTTTGTGCATTTACAATATTCATTGATTTTTGCCATTGAAAAACATGTTTTTCATATACCAGAAATGTTTGAAGCTACTGACTGAATGAAAGGAGCTGGCATCTCACTCTCTTTGAATCTTCTTTATCATGCTAGGATTAGCAGGAAAAAGCAAAAAATTTCAGAATTGCACCTTGCAATGTGGAGATATTACTGTTTGTGCATTTACAATATTCATTGATTTTTGCCATTGAAAAACGTCCAGAAATGTTTGAAGCTACTGACTGAATGAAAGGAGCTGGCATCTCACTCTCTTTGAATCTTCTTTATCATGCTAGGATTAGCAGGAAAAAGCTAAAAATTTCAGAATTGCACCGTGCAATGTGGAGATATTACTGTTTGTGCATTTACAATATTCATTGATTTTTGCCATTGAAAAACATGTTTTTCATATACCAGAAATGTTTGAAGCTACTGACTGAATGAAAGGAGCTGGCATCTCACTCTCTTTGAATCTTCTTTATCATGCTAGGATTAGCAGGAAAAAGCAAAAAATTTCAGAATTGCACCTTGCAATGTGGAGATATTACTGTTTGTGCATTTACAATATTCATTGATTTTTGCCATTGAAAAACATGTTTTTCATATACCAGAAATGTTTGAAGCTACTGACTGAATGAAAGGAGCTGGCATCTCACTCTCTTTGAATCTTCTTTATCATGCTAGGATTAACAGGAAAAAGCTAAAAATTTCAGAATTGCACCGTGCAATGTGGAGATATTACTGTTTGTGCATTTACAATATTCATTGATTTTTGCCATTGAAAAACGTCCAGAAATGTTTGAAGCTACTGACTGAATGAAAGGAGCTGGCATCTCACTCTCTTTGAATCTTCTTTATCATGCTAGGATTAACAGGAAAAAGCAAAAAATTTCAGAATTGCACCTTGCAATGTGGAGATATTACTGTTTGTGCATTTACAATATTCATTGATTTTTGCCATTGAAAAACATGTTTTTCATATACCAGAAATGTTTGAAGCTACTGACTGAATGAAAGGAGCTGGCATCTCACTCTCTTTGAATCTTCTTTATCATGCTAGGATTAGCAGGAAAAAGCAAAAAATTTCAGAATTGCACCGTGCAATGTGGAGATATTACTGTTTGTGCATTTACAATATTCATTGATTTTTGCCATTGAAAAACATGTTTTTCATATACCAGAAATGTTTGAAGCTACTGACTGAATGAAAGGAGCTGGCATCTCACTCTCTTTGAATCTTCTTTATCATGCTAGGATTAGCAGGAAAAAGCAAAAAATTTCAGAATTGCACCTTGCAATGTGGAGATATTACTGTTTGTGCATTTACAATATTCATTGATTTTTGCCATTGAAAAACATGTTTTTCATATACCAGAAATGTTTGAAGCTACTGACTGAATGAAAGGAGCTGGCATCTCACTCTCTTTGAATCTTCTTTATCATGCTAGGATTAGCAGGAAAAAGCAAAAAATTTCAGAATTGCACCGTGCAATGTGGAGATATTACTGTTTGTGCATTTACAATATTCATTGATTTTTGCCATTGAAAAACATGTTTTTCATATACCAGAAATGTTTGAAGCTACTGACTGAATGAAAGGAGCTGGCATCTCACTCTCTTTGAATCTTCTTTATCATGCTAGGATTAGCAGGAAAAAGCAAAAAATTTCAGAATTGCACCTTGCAATGTGGAGATATTACTGTTTGTGCATTTACAATATTCATTGATTTTTGCCATTGAAAAACATGTTTTTCATATACCAGAAATGTTTGAAGCTACTGACTGAATGAAAGGAGCTGGCATCTCACTCTCTTTGAATCTTCTTTATCATGCTAGGATTAGCAGGAAAAAGCAAAAAATTTCAGAATTGCACCGTGCAATGTGGAGATATTACTGTTTGTGCATTTACAATATTCATTGATTTTTGCCATTGAAAAACGTCCAGAAATGTTTGAAGCTACTGACTGAATGAAAGGAGCTGGCATCTCACTCTCTTTGAATCTTCTTTATCATGCTAGGATTAGCAGGAAAAAGCAAAAAATTTCAGAATTGCACCGTGCAATGTGGAGATATTACTGTTTGTGCATTTACAATATTCATTGATTTTTGCCATTGAAAAACATGTTTTTCATATACCAGAAATGTTTGAAGCTACTGACTGAATGAAAGGAGCTGGCATCTCACTCTCTTTGAATCTTCTTTATCATGCTAGGATTAACAGGAAAAAGCTAAAAATTTCAGAATTGCACCGTGCAATGTGGAGATATTACTGTTTGTGCATTTACAATATTCATTGATTTTTGCCAATGAAAAACATGTTTTTCATATACCAGAAATGTTTGAAGCTACTGACTGAATGAAAGGAGCTGGCATCTCACTCTCTTTGAATCTTCTTTATCATGCTAGGATTAGCAGGAAAAAGCAAAAAATTTCAGAATTGCACCGTGCAATGTGGAGATATTACTGTTTGTGCATTTACAATATTCATTGATTTTTGCCATTGAAAAACATGTTTTTCATATACCAGAAATGTTTGAAGCTACCGACTGAATGAAAGGAGCTGGCATCTCACTCTCTTTGAATCTTCTTTATCATGCTAGGATTAACAGGAAAAAGCTAAAAATTTCAGAATTGCACCGTGCAATGTGGAGATATTACTGTTTGTGCATTTACAATATTCATTGATTTTTGCCATTGAAAAACATGTTTTTCATATACCAGAAATGTTTGAAGCTACTGACTGAATGAAAGGAGCTGGCATCTCACTCTCTTTGAATCTTTTTTATCATGCTAGGATTAGCAGGAAAAAGCAAAAAATTTCAGAATTGCACCGTGCAATGTGGAGATATTACTGTTTGTGCATTTACAATATTCATTGATTTTTGCCATTGAAAAACATGTTTTTCATATACCAGAAATGTTTGAAGCTACTGACTGAATGAAAGGAGCTGGCATCTCACTCTCTTTGAATCTTCTTTATCATGCTAGGATTAACAGGAAAAAGCTAAAAATTTCAGAATTGCACCGTGCAATGTGGAGATATTACTGTTTGTGCATTTACAATATTCATTGATTTTTGCCATTGAAAAACATGTTTTTCATATACCAGAAATGTTTGAAGCTACTGACTGAATGAAAGGAGCTGGCATCTCACTCTCTTTGAATCTTCTTTATCATGCTAGGATTAACAGGAAAAAGCTAAAAATTTCAGAATTGCACCGTGCAATGTGGAGATATTACTGTTTGTGCATTTACAATATTCATTGATTTTTGCCATTGAAAAACGTCCAGAAATGTTTGAAGCTACTGACTGAATGAAAGGAGCTGGCATCTCACTCTCTTTGAATCTTCTTTATCATGCTAGGATTAACAGGAAAAAGCTAAAAATTTCAGAATTGCACCTTGCAATGTGGAGATATTACTGTTTGTGCATTTACAATATTCATTGATTTTTGCCATTGAAAAACATGTTTTTCATATACCAGAAATGTTTGAAGCTACTGAATGAATGAAAGGAGCTGGCAGCTCACTCTCTTTGAATCTTCTTTATCATGCTAGGATTAGCAGGAAAAAGCTAAAAATTTCAGAATTGCACCGTGCAATGTGGAGATATTACTGTTTGTGCATTTACAATATTCATTGATTTTTGCCATTGAAAAACATGTTTTTCATATACCAGAAATGTTTGAAGCTACTGACTGAATGAAAGGAGCTGGCATCTCACTCTCTTTGAATCTTCTTTATCATGCTAGGATTAACAGGAAAAAGCTAAAAATTTCAGAATTGCACCGTGCAATGTGGAGATATTACTGTTTGTGCATTTACAATATTCATTGATTTTTGCCATTGAAAAACATGTTTTTCATATACCAGAAATGTTTGAAGCTACTGACTGAATGAAAGGAGCTGGCATCTCACTCTCTTTGAATCTTCTTTATCATGCTAGGATTAGCAGGAAAAAGCAAAAAATTTCAGAATTGCACCGTGCAATGTGGAGATATTACTGTTTGTGCATTTACAATATTCATTGATTTTTGCCATTGAAAAACATGTTTTTCATATACCAGAAATGTTTGAAGCTACTGACTGAATGAAAGGAGCTGGCATCTCACTCTCTTTGAATCTTCTTTATCATGCTAGGATTAGCAGGAAAAAGCAAAAAATTTCAGAATTGCACCTTGCAATGTGGAGATATTACTGTTTGTGCATTTACAATATTCATTGATTTTTGCCATTGAAAAACATGTTTTTCATATACCAGAAATGTTTGAAGCTACTGACTGAATGAAAGGAGCTGGCATCTCACTCTCTTTGAATCTTCTTTATCATGCTAGGATTAGCAGGAAAAAGCAAAAAATTTCAGAATTGCACCTTGCAATGTGGAGATATTACTGTTTGAGCATTTACAATATTCATTGATTTTTGCCATTGAAAAACGTCCAGAAATGTTTGAAGCTACTGACTGAATGAAAGGAGCTGGCATCTCACTCTCTTTGAATCTTCTTTATCATGCTAGGATTAACAGGAAAAAGCTAAAAATTTCAGAATTGCACCGTGCAATGTGGAGATATTACTGTTTGTGCATTTACAATATTCATTGATTTTTGCCATTGAAAAACATGTTTTTCATATACCAGAAATGTTTGAAGCTACTGACTGAATGAAAGGAGCTGGCATCTCACTCTCTTTGAATCTTCTTTATCATGCTAGGATTAACAGGAAAAAGCTAAAAATTTCAGAATTGCACCTTGCAATGTGGAGATATTACTGTTTGTGCATTTACAATATTCATTGATTTTTGCCATTGAAAAACATGTTTTTCATATACCAGAAATGTTTGAAGCTACTGACTGAATGAAAGGAGCTGGCATCTCACTCTCTTTGAATCTTCTTTATCATGCTAGGATTAACAGGAAAAAGCTAAAAATTTCAGAATTGCACCGTGCAATGTGGAGATATTACTGTTTGTGCATTTACAATATTCATTGATTTTTGCCATTGAAAAACATGTTTTTCATATACCAGAAATGTTTGAAGCTACTGACTGAATGAAAGGAGCTGGCATCTCACTCTCTTTGAATCTTCTTTATCATGCTAGGATTAGCAGGAAAAAGCTAAAAATTTCAGAATTGCACCTTGCAATGTGGAGATATTACTGTTTGTGCATTTACAATATTCATTGATTTTTGCCATTGAAAAACGTCCAGAAATGTTTGAAGCTACTGACTGAATGAAAGGAGCTGGCATCTCACTCTCTTTGAATCTTCTTTATCATGCTAGGATTAACAGGAAAAAGCTAAAAATTTCAGAATTGCACCGTGCAATGTGGAGATATTACTGTTTGTGCATTTACAATATTCATTGATTTTTGCCATTGAAAAACATGTTTTTCATATACCAGAAATGTTTGAAGCTACTGACTGAATGAAAGGAGCTGGCATCTCACTCTCTTTGAATCTTCTTTATCATGCTAGGATTAACAGGAAAAAGCTAAAAATTTCAGAATTGCACCTTGCAATGTGGAGATATTACTGTTTGTGCATTTACAATATTCATTGATTTTTGCCATTGAAAAACATGTTTTTCATATACCAGAAATGTTTGAAGCTACTGACTGAATGAAAGGAGCTGGCATCTCACTCTCTTTGAATCTTCTTTATCATGCTAGGATTAACAGGAAAAAGCAAAAAATTTCAGAATTGCACCGTGCAATGTGGAGATATTACTGTTTGTGCATTTACAATATTCATTGATTTTTGCCATTGAAAAACATGTTTTTCATATACCAGAAATGTTTGAAGCTACTGACTGAATGAAAGGAGCTGGCATCTCACTCTCTTTGAATCTTCTTTATCATGCTAGGATTAGCAGGAAAAAGCAAAAAATTTCAGAATTGCACCGTGCAATGTGGAGATATTACTGTTTGTGCATTTACAATATTCATTGATTTTTGCCATTGAAAAACGTCCAGAAATGTTTGAAGCTACTGACTGAATGAAAGGAGCTGGCATCTCACTCTCTTTGAATCTTCTTTATCATGCTAGGATTAGCAGGAAAAAGCAAAAAATTTCAGAATTGCACCGTGCAATGTGGAGATATTACTGTTTGTGCATTTACAATATTCATTGATTTTTGCCATTGAAAAACATGTTTTTCATATACCAGAAATGTTTGAAGCTACTGACTGAATGAAAGGAGCTGGCATCTCACTCTCTTTGAATCTTCTTTATCATGCTAGGATTAACAGGAAAAAGCTAAAAATTTCAGAATTGCACCGTGCAATGTGGAGATATTACTGTTTGTGCATTTACAATATTCATTGATTTTTGCCATTGAAAAACATGTTTTTCATATACCAGAAATGTTTGAAGCTACTGACTGAATGAAAGGAGCTGGCATCTCACTCTCTTTGAATCTTCTTTATCATGCTAGGATTAGCAGGAAAAAGCAAAAAATTTCAGAATTGCACCTTGCAATGTGGAGATATTACTGTTTGTGCATTTACAATATTCATTGATTTTTGCCATTGAAAAACGTCCAGAAATGTTTGAAGCTACTGACTGAATGAAAGGAGCTGGCATCTCACTCTCTTTGAATCTTCTTTATCATGCTAGGATTAGCAGGAAAAAGCTAAAAATTTCAGAATTGCACCGTGCAATGTGGAGATATTACTGTTTGTGCATTTACAATATTCATTGATTTTTGCCATTGAAAAACGTCCAGAAATGTTTGAAGCTACTGACTGAATGAAAGGAGCTGGCATCTCACTCTCTTTGAATCTTCTTTATCATGCTAGGATTAACAGGAAAAAGCTAAAAATTTCAGAATTGCACCGTGCAATGTGGAGATATTACTGTTTGTGCATTTACAATATTCATTGATTTTTGCCATTGAAAAACATGTTTTTCATATACCAGAAATGTTTGAAGCTACTGACTGAATGAAAGGAGCTGGCATCTCACTCTCTTTGAATCTTCTTTATCATGCTAGGATTAGCAGGAAAAAGCAAAAAATTTCAGAATTGCACCGTGCAATGTGGAGATATTACTGTTTGTGCATTTACAATATTCATTGATTTTTGCCATTGAAAAACGTCCAGAAATGTTTGAAGCTACTGACTGAATGAAAGGAGCTGGCATCTCACTCTCTTTGAATCTTCTTTATCATGCTAGGATTAGCAGGAAAAAGCAAAAAATTTCAGAATTGCACCGTGCAATGTGGAGATATTACTGTTTGTGCATTTACAATATTCATTGATTTTTGCCATTGAAAAACATGTTTTTCATATACCAGAAATGTTTGAAGCTACTGACTGAATGAAAGGAGCTGGCATCTCACTCTCTTTGAATCTTCTTTATCATGCTAGGATTAACAGGAAAAAGCTAAAAATTTCAGAATTGCACCGTGCAATGTGGAGATATTACTGTTTGTGCATTTACAATATTCATTGATTTTTGCCATTGAAAAACATGTTTTTCATATACCAGAAATGTTTGAAGCTACTGACTGAATGAAAGGAGCTGGCATCTCACTCTCTTTGAATCTTCTTTATCATGCTAGGATTAGCAGGAAAAAGCAAAAAATTTCAGAATTGCACCTTGCAATGTGGAGATATTACTGTTTGTGCATTTACAATATTCATTGATTTTTGCCATTGAAAAACGTCCAGAAATGTTTGAAGCTACTGACTGAATGAAAGGAGCTGGCATCTCACTCTCTTTGAATCTTCTTTATCATGCTAGGATTAGCAGGAAAAAGCTAAAAATTTCAGAATTGCACCGTGCAATGTGGAGATATTACTGTTTGTGCATTTACAATATTCATTGATTTTTGCCATTGAAAAACGTCCAGAAATGTTTGAAGCTACTGACTGAATGAAAGGAGCTGGCATCTCACTCTCTTTGAATCTTCTTTATCATGCTAGGATTAACAGGAAAAAGCTAAAAATTTCAGAATTGCACCGTGCAATGTGGAGATATTACTGTTTGTGCATTTACAATATTCATTGATTTTTGCCATTGAAAAACATGTTTTTCATATACCAGAAATGTTTGAAGCTACTGACTGAATGAAAGGAGCTGGCATCTCACTCTCTTTGAATCTTCTTTATCATGCTAGGATTAACAGGAAAAAGCTAAAAATTTCAGAATTGCACCTTGCAATGTGGAGATATTACTGTTTGTGCATTTACAATATTCATTGATTTTTGCCATTGAAAAACATGTTTTTCATATACCAGAAATGTTTGAAGCTACTGACTGAATGAAAGGAGCTGGCATCTCACTCTCTTTGAATCTTCTTTATCATGCTAGGATTAGCAGGAAAAAGCAAAAAATTTCAGAATTGCACCGTGCAATGTGGAGATATTACTGTTTGTGCATTTACAATATTCATTGATTTTTGCCATTGAAAAACATGTTTTTCATATACCAGAAATGTTTGAAGCTACTGACTGAATGAAAGGAGCTGGCATCTCACTCTCTTTGAATCTTCTTTATCATGCTAGGATTAACAGGAAAAAGCTAAAAATTTCAGAATTGCACCGTGCAATGTGGAGATATTACTGTTTGTGCATTTACAATATTCATTGATTTTTGCCATTGAAAAACGTCCAGAAATGTTTGAAGCTACTGACTGAATGAAAGGAGCTGGCATCTCACTCTCTTTGAATCTTCTTTATCATGCTAGGATTAGCAGGAAAAAGCAAAAAATTTCAGAATTGCACCGTGCAATGTGGAGATATTACTGTTTGTGCATTTACAATATTCATTGATTTTTGCCATTGAAAAACATGTTTTTCATATACCAGAAATGTTTGAAGCTACTGACTGAATGAAAGGAGCTGGCATCTCACTCTCTTTGAATCTTCTTTATCATGCTAGGATTAACAGGAAAAAGCTAAAAATTTCAGAATTGCACCGTGCAATGTGGAGATATTACTGTTTGTGCATTTACAATATTCATTGATTTTTGCCATTGAAAAACGTCCAGAAATGTTTGAAGCTACTGACTGAATGAAAGGAGCTGGCATCTCACTCTCTTTGAATCTTCTTTATCATGCTAGGATTAACAGGAAAAAGCTAAAAATTTCAGAATTGCACCTTGCAATGTGGAGATATTACTGTTTGTGCATTTACAATATTCATTGATTTTTGCCATTGAAAAACATGTTTTTCATATACCAGAAATGTTTGAAGCTACTGACTGAATGAAAGGAGCTGGCATCTCACTCTCTTTGAATCTTCTTTATCATGCTAGGATTAGCAGGAAAAAGCAAAAAATTTCAGAATTGCACCTTGCAATGTGGAGATATTACTGTTTGTGCATTTACAATATTCATTGATTTTTGCCATTGAAAAACGTCCAGAAATGTTTGAAGCTACTGACTGAATGAAAGGAGCTGGCATCTCACTCTCTTTGAATCTTCTTTATCATGCTAGGATTAACAGGAAAAAGCTAAAAATTTCAGAATTGCACCGTGCAATGTGGAGATATTACTGTTTGTGCATTTACAATATTCATTGATTTTTGCCATTGAAAAACATGTTTTTCATATACCAGAAATGTTTGAAGCTACTGACTGAATGAAAGGAGCTGGCATCTCACTCTCTTTGAATCTTCTTTATCATGCTAGGATTAGCAGGAAAAAGCAAAAAATTTCAGAATTGCACCGTGCAATGTGGAGATATTACTGTTTGTGCATTTACAATATTCATTGATTTTTGCCATTGAAAAACATGTTTTTCATATACCAGAAATGTTTGAAGCTACTGACTGAATGAAAGGAGCTGGCATCTCACTCTCTTTGAATCTTCTTTATCATGCTAGGATTAGCAGGAAAAAGCAAAAAATTTCAGAATTGCACCTTGCAATGTGGAGATATTACTGTTTGTGCATTTACAATATTCATTGATTTTTGCCATTGAAAAACGTCCAGAAATGTTTGAAGCTACTGACTGAATGAAAGGAGCTGGCATCTCACTCTCTTTGAATCTTCTTTATCATGCTAGGATTAGCAGGAAAAAGCTAAAAATTTCAGAATTGCACCGTGCAATGTGGAGATATTACTGTTTGTGCATTTACAATATTCATTGATTTTTGCCATTGAAAAACGTCCAGAAATGTTTGAAGCTACTGACTGAATGAAAGGAGCTGGCATCTCACTCTCTTTGAATCTTCTTTATCATGCTAGGATTAACAGGAAAAAGCTAAAAATTTCAGAATTGCACCGTGCAATGTGGAGATATTACTGTTTGTGCATTTACAATATTCATTGATTTTTGCCATTGAAAAACATGTTTTTCATATACCAGAAATGTTTGAAGCTACTGACTGAATGAAAGGAGCTGGCATCTCACTCTCTTTGAATCTTCTTTATCATGCTAGGATTAACAGGAAAAAGCTAAAAATTTCAGAATTGCACCTTGCAATGTGGAGATATTACTGTTTGTGCATTTACAATATTCATTGATTTTTGCCATTGAAAAACATGTTTTTCATATACCAGAAATGTTTGAAGCTACTGACTGAATGAAAGGAGCTGGCATCTCACTCTCTTTGAATCTTCTTTATCATGCTAGGATTAGCAGGAAAAAGCAAAAAATTTCAGAATTGCACCGTGCAATGTGGAGATATTACTGTTTGTGCATTTACAATATTCATTGATTTTTGCCATTGAAAAACATGTTTTTCATATACCAGAAATGTTTGAAGCTACTGACTGAATGAAAGGAGCTGGCATCTCACTCTCTTTGAATCTTCTTTATCATGCTAGGATTAACAGGAAAAAGCTAAAAATTTCAGAATTGCACCGTGCAATGTGGAGATATTACTGTTTGTGCATTTACAATATTCATTGATTTTTGCCATTGAAAAACGTCCAGAAATGTTTGAAGCTACTGACTGAATGAAAGGAGCTGGCATCTCACTCTCTTTGAATCTTCTTTATCATGCTAGGATTAGCAGGAAAAAGCAAAAAATTTCAGAATTGCACAGTGCAATGTGGAGATATTACTGTTTGTGCATTTACAATATTCATTGATTTTTGCCATTGAAAAACATGTTTTTCATATACCAGAAATGTTTGAAGCTACTGACTGAATGAAAGGAGCTGGCATCTCACTCTCTTTGAATCTTCTTTATCATGCTAGGATTAGCAGGAAAAAGCTAAAAATTTCAGAATTGCACCTTGCAATGTGGAGATATTACTGTTTGTGCATTTACAATATTCATTGATTTTTGCCATTGAAAAACATGTTTTTCATATACCAGAAATGTTTGAAGCTACTGACTGAATGAAAGGAGCTGGCATCTCACTCTCTTTGAATCTTCTTTATCATGCTAGGATTAGCAGGAAAAAGCTAAAAATTTCAGAATTGCACCTTGCAATGTGGAGATATTACTGTTTGTGCATTTACAATATTCATTGATTTTTGCCATTGAAAAACATGTTTTTCATATACCAGAAATGTTTGAAGCTACTGACTGAATGAAAGGAGCTGGCATCTCACTCTCTTTGAATCTTCTTTATCATGCTAGGATTAACAGGAAAAAGCAAAAAATTTCAGAATTGCACCGTGCAATGTGGAGATATTACTGTTTATGCATTTACAATATTCATTGATTTTTGCCATTGAAAAACGTCCAGAAATGTTTGAAGCTACTGACTGAATGAAAGGAGCTGGCATCTCACTCTCTTTGAATCTTCTTTATCATGCTAGGATTAGCAGGAAAAAGCTAAAAATTTCAGAATTGCACTGTGCAATGTGGAGATATTACTGTTTGTGCATTTACAATATTCATTGATTTTTGCCATTGAAAAACATGTTTTTCATATACCAGAAATGTTTGAAGCTACTGACTGAATGAAAGGAGCTGGCATCTCACTCTCTTTGAATCTTCTTTATCATGCTAGGATTAGCAGGAAAAAGCAAAAAATTTCAGAATTGCACCGTGCAATGTGGAGATATTACTGTTTGTGCATTTACAATATTCATTGATTTTTGCCATTGAAAAACATGTTTTTCATATACCAGAAATGTTTGAAGCTACTGACTGAATGAAAGGAGCTGGCATCTCACTCTCTTTGAATCTTCTTTATCATGCTAGGATTAACAGGAAAAAGCAAAAAATTTCAGAATTGCACCGTGCAATGTGGAGATATTACTGTTTGTGCATTTACAATATTCATTGATTTTTGCCATTGAAAAACGTCCAGAAATGTTTGAAGCTACTGACTAAATGAAAGGAGCTGGCATCTCACTCTCTTTGAATCTTCTTTATCATGCTAGGATTAACAGGAAAAAGCAAAAAATTTCAGAATTGCACCGTGCAATGTGGAGATATTACTGTTTGTGCATTTACAATATTCATTGATTTTTGCCATTGAAAAACATGTTTTTCATATACCAGAAATGTTTGAAGCTACTGACTGAATGAAAGGAGCTGGCATCTCACTCTCTTTGAATCTTCTTTATCATGCTAGGATTAACAGAAAAAAGCTAAAAATTTCAGAATTGCACCTTGCAATGTGGAGATATTACTGTTTGTGCATTTACAATATTCATTGATTTTTGCCATTGAAAAACATGTTTTTCATATACCAGAAATGTTTGAAGCTACTGACTGAATGAAAGGAGCTGGCATCTCACTCTCTTTGAATCTTCTTTATCATGCTAGGATTAACAGGAAAAAGCTAAAAATTTCAGAATTGCACCGTGCAATGTGGAGATATTACTGTTTGTGCATTTACAATATTCATTGATTTTTGCCATTGAAAAACATGTTTTTCATATACCAGAAATGTTTGAAGCTACTGACTGAATGAAAGGAGCTGGCATCTCACTCTCTTTGAATCTTCTTTATCATGCTAGGATTAGCAGGAAAAAGCAAAAAATTTCAGAATTGCACCGTGCAATGTGGAGATATTACTGTTTGTGCATTTACAATATTCATTGATTTTTGCCATTGAAAAACATGTTTTTCATATACCAGAAATGTTTAAAGCTACTGACTGAATGAAAGGAGCTGGCATCTCACTCTCTTTGAATCTTCTTTATCATGCTAGGATTAGCAGGAAAAAGCTAAAAATTTCAGAATTGCACCTTGCAATGTGGAGATATTACTGTTTGTGCATTTACAATATTCATTGATTTTTGCCATTGAAAAACATGTTTTTCATATACCAGAAATGTTTGAAGCTACTGACTGAATGAAAGGAGCTGGCATCTCACTCTCTTTGAATCTTCTTTATCATGCTAGGATTAACAGGAAAAAGCAAAAAATTTCAGAATTGCACCGTGCAATGTGGAGATATTACTGTTTGTGCATTTACAATATTCATTGATTTTTGCCATTGAAAAACGTCCAGAAATGTTTGAAGCTACTGACTGAATGAAAGGAGCTGGCATCTCACTCTCTTTGAATCTTCTTTATCATGCTAGGATTAGCAGGAAAAAGCTAAAAATTTCAGAATTGCACCGTGCAATGTGGAGATATTACTGTTTGTGCATTTACAATATTCATTGATTTTTGACATTGAAAAACATGTTTTTCATATACCAGAAATGTTTGAAGCTACTGACTGAATGAAAGGAGCTGGCATCTCACTCTCTTTGAATCTTCTTTATCATGCTAGGATTAACAGGAAAAAGCAAAAAATTTCAGAATTGCACCGTGCAATGTGGAGATATTACTGTTTGTGCATTTACAATATTCATTGATTTTTGCCATTGAAAAACGTCCAGAAATGTTTGAAGCTACTGACTGAATGAAAGGAGCTGGCATCTCACTCTCATTGAATCTTCTTTATCATGCTAGGATTAACAGGAAAAAGCAAAAAATTTCAGAATTGCACCGTGCAATGTGGAGATATTACTGTTTGTGCATTTACAATATTCATTGATTTTTGCCATTGAAAAACATGTTTTTCATATACCAGAAATGTTTGAAGCTACTGACTGAATGAAAGGAGCTGGCATCTCACTCTCTTTGAATCTTCTTTATCATGCTAGGATTAACAGAAAAAAGCTAAAAATTTCAGAATTGCACCTTGCAATGTGGAGATATTACTGTTTGTGCATTTACAATATTCATTGATTTTTGCCATTGAAAAACATGTTTTTCATATACCAGAAATGTTTGAAGCTACTGACTGAATGAAAGGAGCTGGCATCTCACTCTCTTTGAATCTTCTTTATCATGCTAGGATTAACAGGAAAAAGCTAAAAATTTCATAATTGCACCGTGCAATGTGGAGATATTACTGTTTGTGCATTTACAATATTCATTGATTTTTGCCATTGAAAAATATGTTTTTCATATACCAGAAATGTTTGAAGCTACTGACTGAATGAAAGGAGCTGGCATCTCACTCTCTTTGAATCTTCTTTATCATGCTAGGATTAGCAGGAAAAAGCAAAAAATTTCAGAATTGCACCGTGCAATGTGGAGATATTACTGTTTGTGCATTTACAATATTCATTGATTTTTGCCATTGAAAAACATGTTTTTCATATACCAGAAATGTTTGAAGCTACTGACTGAATGAAAGGAGCTGGCATCTCACTCTCTTTGAATCTTCTTTATCATGCTAGGATTAACAGGAAAAAGCTAAAAATTTCAGAATTGCACCTTGCAATGTGGAGATATTACTGTTTGTGCATTTACAATATTCATTGATTTTTGCCATTGAAAAACATGTTTTTCATATACCAGAAATGTTTGAAGCTACTGACTGAATGAAAGGAGCTGGCATCTCACTCTCTTTGAATCTTCTTTATCATGCTAGGATTAACAGGAAAAAGCAAAAAATTTCAGAATTGCACCGTGCAATGTGGAGATATTACTGTTTGTGCATTTACAATATTCATTGATTTTTGCCATTGAAAAACGTCCAGAAATGTTTGAAGCTACTGACTGAATGAAAGGAGCTGGCATCTCACTCTCTTTGAATCTTCTTTATCATGCTAGGATTAACAGGAAAAAGCAAAACATTTCAGAATTGCACCGTGCAATGTGGAGATATTACTGTTTGTGCATTTACAATATTCATTGATTTTTGCCATTGAAAAACATGTTTTTCATATACCAGAAATGTTTGAAGCTACTGACTGAATGAAAGGAGCTGGCATCTCACTCTCTTTGAATCTTCTTTATCATGCTAGGATTAACAGGAAAAAGCTAAAAATTTCAGAATTGCACCTTGCAATGTGGAGATATTACTGTTTGTGCATTTACAATATTCATTGATTTTTGCCATTGAAAAACATGTTTTTCATATACCAGAAATGTTTGAAGCTACTGACTGAATGAAAGGAGCTGGCATCTCACTCTCTTTGAATCTTCTTTATCATGCTAGGATTAACAGGAAAAAGCTAAAAATTTCAGAATTGCACCGTGCAATGTGGAGATATTACTGTTTGTGCATTTACAATATTCATTGATTTTTGCCATTGAAAAACATGTTTTTCATATACCAGAAATGTTTGAAGCTACTGACTGAATGAAAGGAGCTGGCATCTCACTCTCTTTGAATCTTCTTTATCATGCTAGGATTAGCAGGAAAAAGCAAAAAATTTCAGAATTGCACCGTGCAATGTGGAGATATTACTGTTTGTGCATTTACAATATTCATTGATTTTTGCCATTGAAAAACATGTTTTTCATATACCAGAAATGTTTGAAGCTACTGACTGAATGAAAGGAGCTGGCATCTCACTCTCTTTGAATCTTCTTTATCATGCTAGGATTAACAGGAAAAAGCTAAAAATTTCAGAATTGCACCTTGCAATGTGGAGATATTACTGTTTGTGCATTTACAATATTCATTGATTTTTGCCATTGAAAAACATGTTTTTCATATACCAGAAATGTTTGAAGCTACTGACTGAATGAAAGGAGCTGGCATCTCACTCTCTTTGAATCTTCTTTATCATGCTAGGATTAACAGGAAAAAGCAAAAAATTTCAGAATTGCACCGTGCAATGTGGAGATATTACTGTTTGTGCATTTACAATATTCATTGATTTTTGCCATTGAAAAACGTCCAGAAATGTTTGAAGCTACTGACTGAATGAAAGGAGCTGGCATCTCACTCTCTTTGAATCTTCTTTATCATGCTAGGATTAACAGGAAAAAGCAAAAAATTTCAGAATTGCACCGTGCAATGTGGAGATATTACTGTTTGTGCATTTACAATATTCATTGATTTTTGCCATTGAAAAACATGTTTTTCATATACCAGAAATGTTTGAAGCTACTGACTGAATGAAAGGAGCTGGCATCTCACTCTCTTTGAATCTTCTTTATCATGCTAGGATTAACAGAAAAAAGCTAAAAATTTCAGAATTGCACCTTGCAATGTGGAGATATTACTGTTTGTGCATTTACAATATTCATTGATTTTTGCCATTGAAAAACATGTTTTTCATATACCAGAAATGTTTGAAGCTACTGACTGAATGAAAGGAGCTGGCATCTCACTCTCTTTGAATCTTCTTTATCATGCTAGGATTAACAGGAAAAAGCTAAAAATTTCATAATTGCACCGTGCAATGTGGAGATATTACTGTTTGTGCATTTACAATATTCATTGATTTTTGCCATTGAAAAACATGTTTTTCATATACCAGAAATGTTTGAAGCTACTGACTGAATGAAAGGAGCTGGCATCTCACTCTCTTTGAATCTTCTTTATCATGCTAGGATTAGCAGGAAAAAGCAAAAAATTTCAGAATTGCACCGTGCAATGTGGAGATATTACTGTTTGTGCATTTACAATATTCATTGATTTTTGCCATTGAAAAACATGTTTTTCATATACCAGAAATGTTTGAAGCTACTGACTGAATGAAAGGAGCTGGCATCTCACTCTCTTTGAATCTTCTTTATCATGCTAGGATTAACAGGAAAAAGCTAAAAATTTCAGAATTGCACCTTGCAATGTGGAGATATTACTGTTTGTGCATTTACAATATTCATTGATTTTTGCCATTGAAAAACATGTTTTTCATATACCAGAAATGTTTGAAGCTACTGACTGAATGAAAGGAGCTGGCATCTCACTCTCTTTGAATCTTCTTTATCATGCTAGGATTAACAGGAAAAAGCAAAAAATTTCAGAATTGCACCGTGCAATGTGGAGATATTACTGTTTGTGCATTTACAATATTCATTGATTTTTGCCATTGAAAAACGTCCAGAAATGTTTGAAGCTACTGACTGAATGAAAGGAGCTGGCATCTCACTCTCTTTGAATCTTCTTTATCATGCTAGGATTAACAGGAAAAAGCAAAACATTTCAGAATTGCACCGTGCAATGTGGAGATATTACTGTTTGTGCATTTACAATATTCATTGATTTTTGCCATTGAAAAACGTCCAGAAATGTTTGAAGCTACTGACTGAATGAAAGGAGCTGGCATCTCACTCTCTTTGAATCTTCTTTATCATGCTAGGATTAACAGGAAAAAGCAAAAAATTTCAGAATTGCACCGTGCAATGTGGAGATATTACTGTTTGTGCATTTACAATATTCATTGATTTTTGCCATTGAAAAACATGTTTTTCATATACCAGAAATGTTTGAAGCTACTGACTGAATGAAAGGAGCTGGCATCTCACTCTCTTTGAATCTTCTTTATCATGCTAGGATTAACAGGAAAAAGCTAAAAATTTCAGAATTGCACCTTGCAATGTGGAGATATTACTGTTTGTGCATTTACAATATTCATTGATTTTTGCCATTGAAAAACATGTTTTTCATATACCAGAAATGTTTGAAGCTACTGACTGAATGAAAGGAGCTGGCATCTCACTCTCTTTGAATCTTCTTTATCATGCTAGGATTAACAGGAAAAAGCTAAAAATTTCAGAATTGCACCGTGCAATGTGGAGATATTACTGTTTGTGCATTTACAATATTCATTGATTTTTGCCATTGAAAAACATGTTTTTCATATACCAGAAATGTTTGAAGCTACTGACTGAATGAAAGGAGCTGGCATCTCACTCTCTTTGAATCTTCTTTATCATGCTAGGATTAGCAGGAAAAAGCAAAAAATTTCAGAATTGCACCGTGCAATGTGGAGATATTACTGTTTGTGCATTTACAATATTCATTGATTTTTGCCATTGAAAAACATGTTTTTCATATACCAGAAATGTTTGAAGCTACTGACTGAATGAAAGGAGCTGGCATCTCACTCTCTTTGAATCTTCTTTATCATGCTAGGATTAACAGGAAAAAGCTAAAAATTTCAGAATTGCACCTTGCAATGTGGAGATATTACTGTTTGTGCATTTACAATATTCATTGATTTTTGCCATTGAAAAACATGTTTTTCATATACCAGAAATGTTTGAAGCTACTGACTGAATGAAAGGAGCTGGCATCTCACTCTCTTTGAATCTTCTTTATCATGCTAGGATTAACAGGAAAAAGCAAAAAATTTCAGAATTGCACCGTGCAATGTGGAGATATTACTGTTTGTGCATTTACAATATTCATTGATTTTTGCCATTGAAAAACGTCCAGAAATGTTTGAAGCTACTGACTGAATGAAAGGAGCTGGCATCTCACTCTCTTTGAATCTTCTTTATCATGCTAGGATTAACAGGAAAAAGCAAAAAATTTCAGAATTGCACCGTGCAATGTGGAGATATTACTGTTTGTGCATTTACAATATTCATTGATTTTTGCCATTGAAAAACATGTTTTTCATATACCAGAAATGTTTGAAGCTACTGACTGAATGAAAGGAGCTGGCATCTCACTCTCTTTGAATCTTCTTTATCATGCTAGGATTAACAGGAAAAAGCTATAAATTTCAGAATTGCACCGTGCAATGTGGAGATATTACTGTTTGTGCATTTACAATATTCATTGATTTTTGCCATTGAAAAACATGTTTTTCATATACCAGAAATGTTTGAAGCTACTGACTGAATGAAAGGAGCTGGCATCTCACTCTCTTTGAATCTTCTTTATCATGCTAGGATTAACAGGAAAAAGCAAAAAATTTCAGAATTGCACCGTGCAATGTGGAGATATTACTGTTTGTGCATTTACAATATTCATTGATTTTTGCCATTGAAAAACGTCCAGAAATGTTTGAAGCTACTGACTGAATGAAAGGAGCTGGCATCTCACTCTCTTTGAATCTTCTTTATCATGCTAGGATTAACAGGAAAAAGCAAAAAATTTCAGAATTGCACCGTGCAATGTGGAGATATTACTGTTTGTGCATTTACAATATTCATTGATTTTTGCCATTGAAAAACATGTTTTTCATATACCAGAAATGTTTGAAGCTACTGACTGAATGAAAGGAGCTGGCATCTCACTCTCTTTGAATCTTCTTTATCATGCTAGGATTAACAGGAAAAAGCTAAAAATTTCAGAATTGCACCTTGCAATGTGGAGATATTACTGTTTGTGCATTTACAATATTCATTGATTTTTGCCATTGAAAAACATGTTTTTCATATACCAGAAATGTTTGAAGCTACTGACTGAATGAAAGGAGCTGGCATCTCACTCTCTTTGAATCTTCTTTATCATGCTAGGATTAACAGGAAAAAGCTAAAAATTTCAGAATTGCACCGTGCAATGTGGAGATATTACTGTTTGTGCATTTACAATATTCATTGATTTTTGCCATTGAAAAACATGTTTTTCATATACCAGAAATGTTTGAAGCTACTGACTGAATGAAAGGAGCTGGCATCTCACTCTCTTTGAATCTTCTTTATCATGCTAGGATTAGCAGGAAAAAGCAAAAAATTTCAGAATTGCACCGTGCAATGTGGAGATATTACTGTTTGTGCATTTACAATATTCATTGATTTTTGCCATTGAAAAACATGTTTTTCATATACCAGAAATGTTTGAAGCTACTGACTGAATGAAAGGAGCTGGCATCTCACTCTCTTTGAATCTTCTTTATCATGCTAGGATTAACAGGAAAAAGCTAAAAATTTCAGAATTGCACCTTGCAATGTGGAGATATTACTGTTTGTGCATTTACAATATTCATTGATTTTTGCCATTGAAAAACATGTTTTTCATATACCAGAAATGTTTGAAGCTACTGACTGAATGAAAGGAGCTGGCATCTCACTCTCTTTGAATCTTCTTTATCATGCTAGGATTAACAGGAAAAAGCAAAAAATTTCAGAATTGCACCGTGCAATGTGGAGATATTACTGTTTGTGCATTTACAATATTCATTGATTTTTGCCATTGAAAAACGTCCAGAAATGTTTGAAGCTACTGACTGAATGAAAGGAGCTGGCATCTCACTCTCTTTGAATCTTCTTTATCATGCTAGGATTAACAGGAAAAAGCAAAAAATTTCAGAATTGCACCGTGCAATGTGGAGATATTACTGTTTGTGCATTTACAATATTCATTGATTTTTGCCATTGAAAAACATGTTTTTCATATACCAGAAATGTTTGAAGCTACTGACTGAATGAAAGGAGCTGGCATCTCACTCTCTTTGAATCTTCTTTATCATGCTAGGATTAACAGGAAAAAGCTAAAAATTTCAGAATTGCACCGTGCAATGTGGAGATATTACTGTTTGTGCATTTACAATATTCATTGATTTTTGCCATTGAAAAACATGTTTTTCATATACCAGAAATGTTTGAAGCTACTGACTGAATGAAAGGAGCTGGCATCTCACTCTCTTTGAATCTTCTTTATCATGCTAGGATTAGCAGGAAAAAGCAAAAAATTTCAGAATTGCACCGTGCAATGTGGAGATATTACTGTTTGTGCATTTACAATATTCATTGATTTTTGCCATTGAAAAACGTCCAGAAATGTTTGAAGCTACTGACTGAATGAAAGGAGCTGGCATCTCACTCTCTTTGAATCTTCTTTATCATGCTAGGATTAACAGGAAAAAGCAAAAAATTTCAGAATTGCACCGTGCAATGTGGAGATATTACTGTTTGTGCATTTACAATATTCATTGATTTTTGCCATTGAAAAACATGTTTTTCATATACCAGAAATGTTTGAAGCTACTGACTGAATGAAAGGAGCTGGCATCTCACTCTCTTTGAATCTTCTTTATCATGCTAGGATTAACAGGAAAAAGCTAAAAATTTCAGAATTGCACCTTGCAATGTGGAGATATTACTGTTTGTGCATTTACAATATTCATTGATTTTTGCCATTGAAAAACATGTTTTTCATATACCAGAAATGTTTGAAGCTACTGACTGAATGAAAGGAGCTGGCATCTCACTCTCTTTGAATCTTCTTTATCATGCTAGGATTAACAGGAAAAAGCTAAAAATTTCAGAATTGCACCGTGCAATGTGGAGATATTACTGTTTGTGCATTTACAATATTCATTGATTTTTGCCATTGAAAAACATGTTTATCATATACCAGAAATGTTTGAAGCTACTGACTGAATGAAAGGAGCTGGCATCTCACTCTCTTTGAATCTTCTTTATCATGCTAGGATTAGCAGGAAAAAGCAAAAAATTTCAGAATTGCACCGTGCAATGTGGAGATATTACTGTTTGTGCATTTACAATATTCATTGATTTTTGCCATTGAAAAACATGTTTTTCATATACCAGAAATGTTTGAAGCTACTGACTGAATGAAAGGAGCTGGCATCTCACTCTCTTTGAATCTTCTTTATCATGCTAGGATTAACAGGAAAAAGCTAAAAATTTCAGAATTGCACCTTGCAATGTGGAGATATTACTGTTTGTGCATTTACAATATTCATTGATTTTTGCCATTGAAAAACGTCCAGAAATGTTTGAAGCTACTGACTGAATGAAAGGAGCTGGCATCTCACTCTCTTTGAATCTTCTTTATCATGCTAGGATTAACAGGAAAAAGCTAAAAATTTCAGAATTGCACCGTGCAATGTGGAGATATTACTGTTTGTGCATTTACAATATTCATTGATTTTTGCCATTGAAAAACATGTTTTTCATATACCAGAAATGTTTGAAGCTACTGACTGAATGAAAGGAACTGGCATCTCACTCTCTTTGAATCTTCTTTATCATGCTAGGATTAACAGGAAAAAGCTAAAAATTTCAGAATTGCACCTTGCAATGTGGAGATATTACTGTTTGTGCATTTACAATATTCATTGATTTTTGCCATTGAAAAACATGTTTTTCATATACCAGAAATGTTTGAAGCTACTGACTGAATGAAAGGAGCTGGCATCTCACTCTCTTTGAATCTTCTTTATCATGCTAGGATTAACAGGAAAAAGCAAAAAATTTCAGAATTGCACCGTGCAATGTGGAGATATTACTGTTTGTGCATTTACAATATTCATTGATTTTTGCCATTGAAAAACATGTTTTTCATATACCAGAAATGTTTGAAGCTACTGACTGAATGAAAGGAGCTGGCATCTCACTCTCTTTGAATCTTCTTTATCATGCTAGGATTAACAGGAAAAAGCAAAAAATTTCAGAATTGCACCGTGCAATGTGGAGATATTACTGTTTGTGCATTTACAATATTCATTGATTTTTGCCATTGAAAAACATGTTTTTCATATACCAGAAATGTTTGAAGCTACTGACTGAATGAAAGGAGCTGGCATCTCACTCTCTTTGAATCTTCTTTATCATGCTAGGATTAACAGGAAAAAGCTAAAAATTTCAGAATTGCACCTTGCAATGTGGAGATATTACTGTTTGTGCATTTACAATATTCATTGATTTTTGCCATTGAAAAACATGTTTTTCATATACCAGAAATGTTTGAAGCTACTGACTGAATGAAAGGAGCTGGCATCTCACTCTCTTTGAATCTTCTTTATCATGCTAGGATTAACAGGAAAAAGCAAAAAATTTCAGAATTGCACCGTGCAATGTGGAGATATTACTGTTTGTGCATTTACAATATTCATTGATTTTTGCCATTGAAAAACGTCCAGAAATGTTTGAAGCTACTGACTGAATGAAAGGAGCTGGCATCTCACTCTCTTTGAATCTTCTTTATCATGCTAGGATTAACAGGAAAAAGCAAAAAATTTCAGAATTGCACCGTGCAATGTGGAGATATTACTGTTTGTGCATTTACAATATTCATTGATTTTTGCCATTGAAAAACATGTTTTTCATATACCAGAAATGTTTGAAGCTACTGACTGAATGAAAGGAGCTGGCATCTCACTCTCTTTGAATCTTCTTTATCATGCTAGGATTAACAGGAAAAAGCTAAAAATTTCAGAATTGCACCGTGCAATGTGGAGATATTACTGTTTGTGCATTTACAATATTCATTGATTTTTGCCATTGAAAAACGTCCAGAAATGTTTGAAGCTACTGACTGAATGAAAGGAGCTGGCATCTCACTCTCTTTGAATCTTCTTTATCATGCTAGGATTAACAGGAAAAAGCTAAAAATTTCAGAATTGCACCGTGCAATGTGGAGATATTACTGTTTGTGCATTTACAATATTCATTGATTTTTGCCATTGAAAAACATGTTTTTCATATACCAGAAATGTTTGAAGCTACTGACTGAATGAAAGGAGCTGGCATCTCACTCTCTTTGAATCTTCTTTATCATGCTAGGATTAGCAGGAAAAAGCAAAAAATTTCAGAATTGCACCTTGCAATGTGGAGATATTACTGTTTGTGCATTTACAATATTCATTGATTTTTGCCATTGAAAAACATGTTTTTCATATACCAGAAATGTTTGAAGCTACTGACTGAATGAAAGGAGCTGGCATCTCACTCTCTTTGAATCTTCTTTATCATGCTAGGATTAGCAGGAAAAAGCTAAAAATTTCAGAATTGCACCTTGCAATGTGGAGATATTACTGTTTGTGCATTTACAATATTCATTGATTTTTGCCATTGAAAAACATGTTTTTCATATACCAGAAATGTTTGAAGCTACTGACTGAATGAAAGGAGCTGGCATCTCACTCTCTTTGAATCTTCTTTATCATGCTAGGATTAACAGGAAAAAGCTAAAAATTTCAGAATTGCACCGTGCAATGTGGAGATATTACTGTTTGTGCATTTACAATATTCATTGATTTTTGCCATTGAAAAACATGTTTTTCATATACCAGAAATGTTTGAAGCTACTGACTGAATGAAAGGAGCTGGCATCTCACTCTCTTTGAATCTTCTTTATCATGCTAGGATTAGCAGGAAAAAGCAAAAAATTTCAGAATTGCACCTTGCAATGTGGAGATATTACTGTTTGTGCATTTACAATATTCATTGATTTTTGCCATTGAAAAACATGTTTTTCATATACCAGAAATGTTTGAAGCTACTGACTGAATGAAAGGAGCTGGCATCTCACTCTCTTTGAATCTTCTTTATCATGCTAGGATTAACAGGAAAAAGCTAAAAATTTCAGAATTGCACCGTGCAATGTGGAGATATTACTGTTTGTGCATTTACAATATTCATTGATTTTTGCCATTGAAAAACATGTTTTTCATATACCAGAAATGTTTGAAGCTACTGACTGAATGAAAGGAGCTGGCATCTCACTCTCTTTGAATCTTCTTTATCATGCTAGGATTAGCAGGAAAAAGCAAAAAATTTCAGAATTGCACCTTGCAATGTGGAGATATTACTGTTTGTGCATTTACAATATTCATTGATTTTTGCCATTGAAAAACATGTTTTTCATATACCAGAAATGTTTGAAGCTACTGACTGAATGAAAGGAGCTGGCATCTCACTCTCTTTGAATCTTCTTTATCATGCTAGGATTAACAGGAAAAAGCTAAAAATTTCAGAATTGCACCGTGCAATGTGGAGATATTACTGTTTGTGCATTTACAATATTCATTGATTTTTGCCATTGAAAAACATGTTTTTCATATACCAGAAATGTTTGAAGCTACTGACTGAATGAAAGGAGCTGGCATCTCACTCTCTTTGAATCTTCTTTATCATGCTAGGATTAGCAGGAAAAAGCAAAAAATTTCAGAATTGCACCTTGCAATGTGGAGATATTACTGTTTGTGCATTTACAATATTCATTGATTTTTGCCATTGAAAAACATGTTTTTCATATACCAGAAATGTTTGAAGCTACTGACTGAATGAAAGGAGCTGGCATCTCACTCTCTTTGAATCTTCTTTATCATGCTAGGATTAACAGGAAAAAGCAAAAAATTTCAGAATTGCACCTTGCAATGTGGAGATATTACTGTTTGTGCATTTACAATATTCATTGATTTTTGCCATTGAAAAACATGTTTTTCATATACCAGAAATGTTTGAAGCTACTGACTGAATGAAAGGAGCTGGCATCTCACTCTCTTTGAATCTTCTTTATCATGCTAGGATTAGCAGGAAAAAGCAAAAAATTTCAGAATTGCACCGTGCAATGTGGAGATATTACTGTTTGTGCATTTACAATATTCATTGATTTTTGCCATTGAAAAACGTCCAGAAATGTTTGAAGCTACTGACTGAATGAAAGGAGCTGGCATCTCACTCTCTTTGAATCTTCTTTATCATGCTAGGATTAACAGGAAAAAGCTAAAAATTTCAGAATTGCACCGTGCAATGTGGAGATATTACTGTTTGTGCATTTACAATATTCATTGATTTTTGCCATTGAAAAACATGTTTTTCATATACCAGAAATGTTTGAAGCTACTGACTGAATGAAAGGAGCTGGCATCTCACTCTCTTTGAATCTTCTTTATCATGCTAGGATTAACAGGAAAAAGCTAAAAATTTCAGAATTGCACCTTGCAATGTGGAGATATTACTGTTTGTGCATTTACAATATTCATTGATTTTTGCCATTGAAAAACGTCCAGAAATGTTTGAAGCTACTGACTGAATGAAAGGAGCTGGCATCTCACTCTCTTTGAATCTTCTTTATCATGCTAGGATTAACAGGAAAAAGCTAAAAATTTCAGAATTGCACCGTGCAATGTGGAGATATTACTGTTTGTGCATTTACAATATTCATTGATTTTTGCCATTGAAAAACATGTTTTTCATATACCAGAAATGTTTGAAGCTACTGACTGAATGAAAGGAGCTGGCATCTCACTCTCTTTGAATCTTCTTTATCATGCTAGGATTAACAGGAAAAAGCTAAAAATTTCAGAATTGCACCGTGCAATGTGGAGATATTACTGTTTGTGCATTTACAATATTCATTGATTTTTGCCATTGAAAAACATGTTTTTCATATACCAGAAATGTTTGAAGCTACTGACTGAATGAAAGGAGCTGGCATCTCACTCTCTTTGAATCTTCTTTATCATGCTAGGATTAGCAGGAAAAAGCAAAAAATTTCAGAATTGCACCGTGCAATGTGGAGATATTACTGTTTGTGCATTTACAATATTCATTGATTTTTGCCATTGAAAAACATGTTTTTCATATACCAGAAATGTTTGAAGCTACTGACTGAATGAAAGGAGCTGGCATCTCACTCTCTTTGAATCTTCTTTATCATGCTAGGATTAACAGGAAAAAGCTAAAAATTTCAGAATTGCACCGTGCAATGTGGAGATATTACTGTTTGTGCATTTACAATATTCATTGATTTTTGCCATTGAAAAACATGTTTTTCATATACCAGAAATGTTTGAAGCTACTGACTGAATGAAAGGAGCTGGCATCTCACTCTCTTTGAATCTTCTTTATCATGCTAGGATTAGCAGGAAAAAGCAAAAAATTTCAGAATTGCACCGTGCAATGTGGAGATATTACTGTTTGTGCATTTACAATATTCATTGATTTTTGCCATTGAAAAACGTCCAGAAATGTTTGAAGCTACTGACTGAATGAAAGGAGCTGGCATCTCACTCTCTTTGAATCTTTATCATGCTAGGATTAACAGGAAAAAGCTAAAAATTTCAGAATTACACCGTGCAATGTGGAGATATTACTGTTTGTGCATTTACAATATTCATTGATTTTTGCCATTGAAAAACATGTTTTTCATATACCAGAAATGTTTGAAGCTACTGACTGAATGAAAGGAGCTGGCATCTCACTCTCTTTGAATCTTCTTTATCATGCTAGGATTAACAGGAAAAAGCTAAAAATTTCAGAATTGCACCTTGCAATGTGGAGATATTACTGTTTGTGCATTTACAATATTCATTGATTTTTGCCATTGAAAAACGTCCAGAAATGTTTGAAGCTACTGACTGAATGAAAGGAGCTGGCATCTCACTCTCTTTGAATCTTCTTTATCATGCTAGGATTAACAGGAAAAAGCTAAAAATTTCAGAATTGCACCGTGCAATGTGGAGATATTACTGTTTGTGCATTTACAATATTCATTGATTTTTGCCATTGAAAAACATGTTTTTCATATACCAGAAATGTTTGAAGCTACTGACTGAATGAAAGGAGCTGGCATCTCACTCTCTTTGAATCTTCTTTATCATGCTAGGATTAACAGGAAAAAGCAAAAAATTTCAGAATTGCACCGTGCAATGTGGAGATATTACTGTTTGTGCATTTACAATATTCATTGATTTTTGCCATTGAAAAACGTCCAGAAATGTTTGAAGCTACTGACTGAATGAAAGGAGCTGGCATCTCACTCTCTTTGAATCTTCTTTATCATGCTAGGATTAACAGGAAAAAGCTAAAAATTTCAGAATTGCACCGTGCAATGTGGAGATATTACTGTTTGTGCATTTACAATATTCATTGATTTTTGCCATTGAAAAACATGTTTTTCATATACCAGAAATGTTTGAAGCTACTGACTGAATGAAAGGAGCTGGCATCTCACTCTCTTTGAATCTTCTTTATCATGCTAGGATTAGCAGGAAAAAGCTAAAAATTTCAGAATTGCACCGTGCAATGTGGAGATATTACTGTTTGTGCATTTACAATATTCATTGATTTTTGCCATTGAAAAACATGTTTTTCATATACCAGAAATGTTTGAAGCTACTGACTGAATGAAAGGAGCTGGCATCTCACTCTCTTTGAATCTTCTTTATCATGCTAGGATTAGCAGGAAAAAGCAAAAAATTTCAGAATTGCACCGTGCAATGTGGAGATATTACTGTTTGTGCATTTACAATATTCATTGATTTTTGCCATTGAAAAACATGT
>NW_027370154.1:0-37793 GCF_046119375.1 Phyllobates terribilis
TTGATGTGTTCAAGCGAGATTGGGTGTGTGACCTTTTACACACTTAATAGATGATCTTTGTTGTAACTATTGTTTCTGATGACAATTGTAGTTAGACTAATATTTAAATAGTATTCTATGTTTCTATGTTGTATGTTTCTATGATGACAGCTTATGTGATGACAGCTTATGTGATGACAGATTAAGAAATGACATTTCTTTTGTGATGCTTTTTGTGATGACAGCTATTTGTGATGACAGATTATGTGATGACAGATTATGTGATGACAGATTATGTGATGACACTTCTTTTGTGATGACACTTTTTGTAATGACAGATTATGTGATGACAGTATATATATGATGACAGATTATGTGATGACAGATTATGTGATTACAGATTATGTGATGACATATTATGTGATGACAGATTATGTGATTACAGATTATGTGATGAAAGATTATGTGATGACACTTCTTTTGTGATGACACTTTTTGTAATGACAGATTATGTGATGACATCTATTTATGATGACAGTATATATATGATGACACATTTTTTATGATGACAGATTATGATGACTATATCTACGCCTTGTCTTCTATCTTATTTATGATGACAATATATATATGATAAAACATTTATTTATTTTGTTTATTGCAGGTGTTCACAGACCTCCTTGAAGAACGGACGAGACCTAATGATCAGCATGTGACATTGTCATCACAATTTTTTTGGGATGAAGGTTTAAGGATGCTTGATGATATAGAAAAGAAAGTGATATATCAGAAGAAAGAAAAGGAGAATTTTAATTCTAGTGACATAGATATACCTAAGTTTAGTTTAGGAATTTCCGGGCTTTCTTTGTGATGACAGCTTATGTGATGACAGCTTTATGACGACAGTGTATATATGATGACAACTTTTATGATGACAATGTATATATGATGACAGATTATGCAATGACAGATAAATTATGTGTTTACAATTATGAGATGACATATTCGTCGTGATGACACTACTTTTTGATGTCATGACACTTGATTTTCAAATAAAAAATAAGACGACGGTACTCTTCATGTGATGACACTATTAAATCTGGGATAACTATACTGTATAGTAACAATATTCTCTTTGATATCTATATTCTATAGTAACATTATTCTATAGTAATAATATTCTCTGATAACAATTTTTTAACCTAATCCACTTTCATTGTAGCGTCCCTACAACTTGATTGTTTGAACTTGCATGATGTCTTGTTGTGTCCCGTACCCCCACATTCTCCACACTTGATGGGCTTCCTTTTCCTCTTGATGACAGTTCTTCTAATCTCCATTTTAGAAAGATATCTTTGCTTCTTTGGCCTCCCGGGGGGTCTCTTCACGAATGGTGGATAACAAGATATGCTGATGATATTATTGGGGACAACCCATTCTGATCTCATAGGCACCGGAAATATTGTGTCCTGGTATGACTTTGCCCAAGTAGAGTATAGGTAATACCTGCTTAAAAATTCAGTAACATTACCCTTAACCTTTTGTATGACAGCAATTGCATGTGCACATGGAATATGATCCAAATCAAATACTCTGCAGCTGCATGTCTTTCGTGATAGATCAACTACACCTGTAAATCCCCCCCCCCCCCCAACAACCTAACTCTACACTGTATTCAGCATCTTTACTTCATATCTCATTGATTCCTTATATCTTTCATCTACCACTTTCCTTACATTAGGAGGCAATTGGTTTTTATTTTTTTCAACAAGGGTTCTGCGTTTATAAAACCACCTTGATAGTGTATCTCTAATGTGCTCCAGCAGGGCCACAAGTTGGTATGATCGAGCTTCTTTCAATGCCGAGTTTATACTTTCTGAGTTGTTCATTGTCATAATGTTGTATCTTTCACCTACATCACATATTGAAACCGTCAGCACATATTGACACTGTCATCACATATTGAAACCGTCAGCACATATTGACACTGTCATCACATATTGAAGCTGAGTATCTTTCTGAGTTTATACCATCAGCACATATTGACACTATCATCACATATTGAAACCGTCAGCACATATTGACACTATCATCATATATTGACAGTGTCATCACATATTTGACGTTGTCATCACATATTTTGACATTGTCATCACAAATAATTAAAAGTGTATCATTATGTAATAGATTTTGTCATCATAACTAACATTGTCATCACATAATGAAACTGTCAGTACATATTGACACTATCAGCACATAACTTACACTGTCAACACATACTGAAACCTTCAACACATATTGACGTTGCGATCAAATATTGACACCGTCAGCACATATTTTGACGTTGTTATCACATATAAATAAAAGTGTATCATTATGTAATAGATTTTGTCATCATAACTAACATTGTCATCACATAATGAAACTGTCAGCACATACTGACACTGTCATCACATATTGACACTGTCATCACATAATCAAACTGTCAGCACATATTGACACTGTCATCATATATTGACACCGTCAGCACATAACTGACACTATCATCACATATAAATAAAAGTGTCATCATTATCTAATAGATTTTTTCATTTACCTCGATAATATGCTCGTGCCCACTTCTCAGGCTTTGCTCGTATAAGGTAATCCCTCGTATTTGAATTCATTTGGGAAATTTTCTCAAAGTAGTATTGAAAATCTTCCTTGGTATAACTTTCAGCTGCATTTGTGAACAATTGATGTATACCTTTGTTCTTGAAAAGAGTCTTCAGATTTTCTTTGAGATGTCTTGTGCAAACTACATGTATTGAAGAATTATATACCCTCTCGATGCCAGTTGCAATGCTCTTATGTCTATCTGACACAAACACTAGATTAGGTGCACTTGGGATGACAGTATGGAGTTGCTCAAAAAAACATGTCCATGATTTATCGGTTTTCTGAGTCAACAACAACATAAGCTACATGTTATATTTGATTGTTGCATCCAGTGATGTAGCTATCATTAGATTCCCCTTATACTTCCCATGAAGATGTGTGTCGTCCACCATGATGCCCTACAATGAAAAAAGAGGATCAACGATCTTATTTTATCCCTGTAAACTTTGCATTCATATGTGATGATAGTTGTTGAGCATCATACCTTTCTCATGTAATTGAAACCTCTAATACAAGCTCCGATTGAAACAAACACGTACTTGAAACGATTTTCATTTGCAATCTCAAACTTTGTATATGTACCCGGGTTTACTTGTTCTAGAATGTATAAATACGATGGTAGAAGCCTATAATTTGATTTTGGTGTTCCTCTAATCAAGTTTTGAGCCCCTTCCTTAGCTTTCCAAGCCTTCCAATAACTAATATTTTGGGAGTAGTCATTCCTCATATCATTTTGAATTGGTTTTAGATTTGGTACATTTTTAACACCAGATGCATACCTATACACAAAATAAGAATGACAGTCTATTAGAGTAAGCAACAATGATGACAGTTTGAATAAATCACAAGCTGCCATCAACAGTGATGACAGTTAATTAGTGCTGATTCATACCTCGTTTTTATTTGTTCCCCAACAGCTCTATATGTATGTTGACATTGATTTGCACATCGGACATCAAATGAGCATGTATGAGTGTCATTATATATTCTGATTTGAAAGATATCAGTTTCTTTTACCCTCGCAGCTCGAAAATTCCAATTGCAACTTTCATCAACACATTTCAGCCTATACAAATGTTTTGTAGATTTATCCACTCTATACCCAAAGTTTTCACGGATGGCCAGTTTTTGAATTGCAATCTTAACTTCATCCTTGCTATTGAAGAACTCACCCACATTCAAAAAATCTTTTGCACTTGATTGACCATGTTCATTATACCTTTCAGAACTGCCATCATTGCTTTCATCAGTGTTTTCATCACCCTATGGGATACTGTCATCAAGGTGTTCGATACTGTCATCACGCTCTTGATTAGTGTCATCATATTGCACTAGAATTCTGTCATCATTTTCAGCAATTGCCATTAGTCTCTCAAATGCATTTCTAGTTACCAATACTAGCTGTCATCTTTCCCTTGTGTTGATTGCCTTCCTTGTAATTACTTGATGACACATATAATGGTAATGTCCAAGACACTCCGGGGCTATCATTTATAGCAACAAAAGAACTAAGATCGTCATTATCCTCAATTTTATACGGAATTTTCAATTTCTGATGTGGATGTAGATGACTTATTGTAAGTTCAGAAGTGTCTACACCAATCTTGAATCTTTTTATAATTTGCATCTTGAGATTGTGTAGATCGAAACTGTCATCAAATACAAACGCCTTTGTGTTCATGTCTCCTTGATATGAACCATTTTCACCTTTCATCTTCCACACAGCTCCATAAACTACGGTTAATATCTTCATCTGCCACCATAAGTTAAACCACATATAAGCATAAATGTCATCGCATAATCATGTGATGACAATGTCAATTATGTGTTGACGCTGTTATGTGATGACAGTGTCAATTATGTGTTGTCATCACATAACTGAAACAACGGTTAGTATTGACACTGTCATCACATAGCCATCATCACATAACTTTCATCACATATTTCACACTCTCATCACATAAATATCAACACCAAATATTGTCATCACATAAATGTCAACACATCATCACAGAAATGTCACAATTTTTCACATAACTGTCATCACAACTTTCACATAACTGTCATCACAATTTTCACATAACTGTTATCACAACTTTCACATAACTGTCATCACATTTTTTCACATAATTGTCATCATAACTTTCACATAACAATTTTCACATAACTGTCATCACAACTTTCACATAACTGTCATCACATTTTTGAAAAATAACTGTCATCACAACTTTCACATAACTGTCATCACAACTAGCTGTCATCACATATTTTACAACTTTCACATATTGGCAGTGTCATCAAATACATGTCATCACATAATTGTCATCACATATTTCACACTGTCATCACAGTATTAACTGTCATCACACCAAGAGTTGACATTGTAAATCTGCAAAATTGTTGACAGAGTTGTTGATCGTCTAGATTTTGCAGATTTATACAATTAACGAAATCAATTTATGTTAAGAACTGTCATCAACTTTTTGAACATACAGAATCAATTAGACGAGAAGACCAGATGGCGAACCAGACGTAGAAGGTGTCGGTAGGAGACCAGACAGAGAAGGTGTTGGAATACACTGTAAACGGAGAAAAGCAGCCGGAGAAGGAACCAGACGGAGAACGAAGCGTCGAATGCTAACTCGACTGGAAACGGAGAATGGAGATGGAGAAGGACGGAGATGAAGCCGGCGACCGAGAAGAGGTAGAGGAGAAGAGTCGCGCGACCGAGAGGTGCTACAGTAGAATGAAAACATAATTTCTCTCCTTATATATGAGGGTTAGTTTTGCAAACTTCTAAAACGGAGGTTAGTTACCTAGTTTCATCTATGCTTCAGGTCTATATAGCAAAAATGTTGTATTTTTTTAATGTATTCATTTTTTACATACATTTTACCATTCTTTTTACTAGCCAAAACATATTATCAAAATGTTCATTTTTTTGAGGCTCGGAGTAGAGACGCTATTCCAAACGGCGTCTCACACGAAGAATCCTGCATCAGCGAGAACATAGTATTTGAGGCGCCATTCTAAACGAAGTCTTATACAAAGAAATATAACAAAATCTAGTTTATGTGAGACACTGTTTGAAACGGCATCTCACATATATAAATATAAAAAACAAAGAAACTCCCCTTTCCATACTACATGTGACTGTATACGGTGGTTGTACATCTACCAAATGAATTTACAATCATCATAAACTTATTTACTTTTTTAATTTTATATTATATATAATAATTTGTTTCATATTAAATAGTAAATAAATAACATTAGTGTAAAAATTATATTAAATAAAATTTCAAAAAAATTATACATGTATATAATGAACACATTATAATAAATATCTTTACCACATTATAATAAATATCGTTCAATTTTACTAAAATTATTCAATTTATTAAGTCAAAATATCAAAATATAAAATCTAACACATCAAATTTATTTAATCCATAAAATATCAAATTTACACATCATTCTCATCCTCTTCCTCAATTTGCTCCCTAAAAAATGATAGGGATGGGTCAAACTGGCCGTCATTCTGTATATAATTTGTAAGGGAAATGAAGTCACTTGGAGCAATGTGTGTGCTTGAGGGAAATGGTGATTACAAATATGCAAACAAATCTGAAGCCTATGAATAATCACCAAAATATGAAAATATTGCTGTTTGAGGAAGAGGGTTAAATGATGTCATTGAGGGCACATGCATTGATCAATGAGAAGTCGATGTTGATGGCACATGTCACATGTAGGGAGGCGCCATGTAAGACATAGATTGAGGCATCGAGTACGACATACACGAATGCATTACATGGGTCATAGGTGGAGCCATCACATAAGGAATATAGGACGATGGTATGAAATATAGCATAGGTTGGGGAGAAGGAGAAGGAACAAGTGGCGTAGGTTAAGGCATCAACTACAACATAGACAACGACACTGAATATACTATATTGGTATATGTTACTCCACTTGTACCTTGCTGGTTCCAGAAGATGATTGATTGACATACATTCGACCAAGCACATCACTACTCTCAGGGGGCACATATTGTCCCTAAAAATCAAATGTGTAAGTATAGATGATGTGCAAGTATTTTTGTGGAACAATTTATTAACACACACCATCATGTACATGTTTGGAGCCACCAGTTGGTAATGTCCTACTGGTGGACGAAAAGGGGGAGAAATAAACTAGCATGTTATTTTTCTTGGACCATGTCATATAATGTTGCCCCGTTCTTGAATCATCAGGGCCATGAACAGAAGGATGGACGACTGCTCGTTCCCACTTGTTTCACAAGTCTATGAATTGCACAAGAACTTCATTCCAAGTAATTGCATGCTTCCCCTTTCTATCGATTATGTGCAACATTCATATTGTTGATAGCCTAATTGGCGCATGACACATTTTGGTTGATGCCACTCAACCATGTCAAAGCATATTAAAAGGACAGGCGCGGTCCAGATGGCCCAACCTGAGTGACAATAGTTGGAAGAATACATAACATCTCTTGCGTGTAGGGCTGCCATGTAAAGATAGAAACAACAAGTGTAAGTGATTGTGATCTAAATTACACCATTATAGGCTACCATGTCAATATTTTTAATTTATCAAACCTGGTCAACCCGTTGTCTATCAAGTGCGTCCATGTTATACGCAAGAGTTCTCGGACCGTCATGCTTGTAACCTTATCTTGACCATCTAAATGAAAATTATATTGATAAGAATGATGTATATATGAATTAGATTGATAAATTGAATGATGAAAATTACCGGCATATTAATGAATCGCTATCCTGAAACTGGTTATCAATTGGAGGAATGGTTCACCCTTCACCAAGAGTTGTCCTTTCAAGCAACCTCTTGTTATTTCTTCTTGATACTTGGTCTTCGCTGTCTAATTTTAAACGGACATATATTGGTCTCCCTATCCGCATGCGTAGACATACCCAGATCTACATATATGACCACAATGAAAAGTTATGCTAACTAGTTAAAGCATAATCAAATAAATCATACTAAAGTACAGATAATGAACCTGAAGCAACATCAGCGGCACTCCTAATTCCATTTTTCCTATTTTGATCCTTTGCACAACTGTCGATACAAGGTTGCTAGCGTAGAACCTCCCCAGTTATATTCTGATGCTTTGCCAAATTCTGCAACAATGGCAAATATATTACTTGTAAGTCTATACCACATGCATCAGGGAATAAAATGTTGCCCATCATCATCAATATATATGCCCTTGAATAGCACTTGACAATTTTGTTGCTCGTATCATTTTGGCAATACTTGAAAATACTCTCGCATCCAACTCATCTTCAAAGACGAACCCTTAAACATTTTCGATGACACAAGCTGACCTAAGAGACACTCAACCTCGGATGGTCAATGATGGCTTGAAGATTCGGTCGTCGGTAGACAAATGCCAACATAATACCAACGTCTTCTGGGTAATGGTTGCCTCACCTACTACCAAGTGCAACATGTGGGTCTTAGTTCTCCATCCTCGATCAATGTAGTGATCAAATCAGAATCCATGTGGAATATAACAGCTAGCCGATATACACCATAACTCCCATCCAATGAATATAATACAACACCCAATCGTTGGGCCTTAAACCACCCTCTGGTGTGGTTCCGTGTATTCTTCACATGTGAGTGTGATAGAAAGGAAAATTTAGAATTACATAGTCTTTCTAGTCCCATACATCAATAGATATGTGGTCATCTTCTTGAGAGAGCGCCTCTAAAGATAATGGACCAGGGTTAATCTACACTTTGTTCGCACCTTGATTCCATTGGAAAAAAATGTTATAAGTGATCGGATATAATAAGTCAAGACTCAAAATGAATTTGATAAAGTACAATTACAGATATAATGAGACAAACAACTATATTAATACAAATAGTGTTTCCATTAAACATTGAAAATCTAATATGTAATAGACCAACTTAAATAAGACAACAACATCAATTGTCGAGAATCACTAGCTTTGATGCACAAGAACTTTTATTGTTCCCTTGTCGACCACATTGATTGCAATGGTTTTTTCTTTGAATGTCGGTTCTGTCCATCTGATTTGGGTAGTGGATTCTTTTTCGTCTACCAGCTCCCCAAAATATGGTAGGATCCGGTAACAATGGAGGACCATTAATCACTAGACAATCCACAATACCCCCGACTAGGTAAAAGATCATCTGGTATGTGCTAAAATGAGAATATATAGTAAAGAAAGGATCAATAAAGGTGCTATGGTTGAAGCCTCGATGCCGACAAACCGCTAAGACGTGAGGGAAAGCTATCTTCAAATTCCTCCATTTCTGACAGCTGCATGCCTTTTGAGGTAGATCTACTACATATGATACACGATCTCTACACTCATCACACCGTGGTGCATGAACATAATATACGTTTCTTCCCATGCTAAAGGAGGTTACTTGTGTACTCTGAGATATCGCCATATTTTTTTCAATCTTCTTTTCAATTTGCTCTTAAACTTGGTGTCCTTCAGCTTGTCGTGTAGTTGCAAGTTCAGGACACTCCACAAAGTATGAATTAAAATTAAACCATGTTGCTTCCAGAAGATTAAGGATGGGTAATTATCGAGATTCCTTCAATACACCATTAAAGCACTCAGACAAGTTGGTTGTCATCACACCATATCTATGACTGTTTTCATGAGAGAAAGACTATATATCACTCCCGATATTATCCAAATACTTTCTTGCCTCTGGATTGTTTAAACCAATAGCCTCAAAATGCTTCTCTCAGACTCACCCTCTTCATATGGTATGCGGATGAACCACCTAAGTCCTTCAAACACTTGATTTTGAAACCATCATGGAAGTTTGAAACTACATGCTAGACACAATATCTGTGACAAGCATTTGACTCTTTCCAACATGGGAGCTCTCTCATTGAATTCAAGATATTCTTGTGTCTGTCTCATATAACACATAAACCAGTGCGTTGTGTTACCTCGCAACCAAGAATATCCATGAACCAAGACCAGCTTGAACAATTTTCACTCTCAACTATGGAAAATGTAAGGGGGATTATATGATTATTTGCATTAAGACCCATTGATATGATAAGACAACCTTTTTACTTTCCATAAAAAATGTGTGCCATCAATTATTATCAAAGGCAGACAATTCTCGAAACCCTCTATACATGGTCCAAATGTCCAAAACACACGTCCGAACAACTGTCCACTACTATCATATCTTTTCTCCGTACACCAATGCACAACAGCACCAAGATTGCATTCTTTATCCACAGTCAGAAAGCTAGGCAAAATAGCATATTGTTCATCCCAATCCCAAAAAAATGATGCTATTTCCTTTTACCTTGCACCCCAAGCTCTTCTGTATATAACTATCACTTTATATTGCTCTTGTATTACCTTCATGATTGTCTTGGGTTTCAGTGTTGGTTCCACTCGAATTAATGGAATGATCTATTGACTGATGAAATTCTGGGCGATATTCCAATTATCAGTACACATGACCTCTCTTACACAATAAAGGGTCGTGAGGATTTGTGTAGTTTCTTATTTTCCATGTGTCTGAACCAACTTTTCTTTTATGAGCTGATAGATGCCATGTGTAACCTTTAGTCTTTACCTCTTTACATTGTACATCGTATGAGTGAAATGATTATTCTTCACCAGGAACTCCTTTCCCCTTAAAGCTGACCATTTTATAACTTTTGAATCCAAATCTTCAAAAGACGAGAAAGTTTGACCTTTAGCAAAATCATTATGGTATGGAAATAGGTCTATTGCAAGCCATGTTTGCCACAATTTAAACCATGCTAGGACAAGCTCTCCCGTTTTGTTCCAAGCCGGGGTAATACGTGATGTGTCTCTAGACATGCCCATTGTTGGATATTGAATATCGTTTCCATCGTCATCTTCATCATCAGAATCCTCGTGATCAATGCAAAAATCATCGACATACACATCATCACTCGCAATATTGTTGAGATGCTCTTGATGACTTCCGATGCCTATCAACGAATCTGTAGGATATGATACTCTTGTCATATGAGATGCGCTAACCTCATCTGATGCAAAATTTGAAATATAACTCCCTTTACCATTTTCAACGTCAACAAGTAGTCTGGGGAACGAGGTCTCGCATATCGAATAATAGTTGGTAGTCTCATTTGTATCTAATTTATAAATATGAAGTAACAAACATTCAAAAAATATTGTTTTCTCATAATGCATAATTTTATTTCGAAACTATGTTTTTTAAAATCTGGTATTAAATTTCAAAATTAGTTTTTTATTTTGAAAATATGTTTTTATTTAAAAAGTTTTTTTTATTACAAACTTATTATTAAATCTCAAAAATTACTTTTTTTGGAAAATATATTTTTAGTTGAAAATGTCATTTTAAAAAGAGAAAATTGACATAAACCACCCGTTATTTACCACTAATTGACCTAAACCACATGTTATCAACCTATTTTTTTTAAACCACCCATTTGTGTCCTTCCGTTAACAAATGACCACCCAAAGTCTCTCCCAGTTAGTAAATCCGTCTATTTTAGTCTTAATTGATGGTATGGCAATTTCTTTTTATTTTATTGTCATAATCAAAATTTTAATACCTAAACTGCCCTTATGTTATATTATGGTATCAAGAGAAGAGGAGAGGAGAGACCAATTGAGGAAGATAAATCTGGACAGGTTTAGGACTTTTCCTTCATCGATAGCGATTGGAATAGTATGATATCAAGAGGTTTTTGGGTTCTCAATAGTTGTATCTGGAGTCATATTAGGGAGATTAGGGATTTTCTAGGGTTTCAAACTCTACTGATTTAGTCTTCAATCTGCTTGTAGGGACAATGAACAACAAATCGAAGGCTTTGAGGAGTGGAATCGAAGAAGGTTGGTAACTGAGAGGGAAATCAATTGGAGAACGCTGAAGTCTTGAGGAGCTGATATTTAGTTTTTTTTCAAAATCTGGCACTCAAAGGAAATAAATTGAAGATTGACAATTTCGATCGAAGACAACGGAAGAAGTGGCCTTTTGTAGTCAATTGGAGAATGAAGCTTTGCCGAGTCACTGCTGGTAAAGGTATGTTTGAAGGATTAAAAAATGAATTGTTGTTGAGCTGATTTGGTAAGTATATCAATGGCATCTGTGGAGTTGGTTGATAGTATTGAATGCAATTTTATACTCAAATATGGTTTCGAATTGTCTCTATAAAATAATGTGGGTGTAGGGTCATTTCTCCGTTTCACTAATGTGATGATATGTTTGCTTTGTGTTTGTCTTAACTTGCAGTGAGGCATAGAAAATAGAAAAAGACAAAGCCATGAAATAGATAACAGTGAAAAGCTTCAATGCACATGTGAAGATTCCATGATTGACTACACATCTTGATTCCTCTTTATTTATTCTGTTGTTGTCATGTTTTGGAATAGATGAGTGTTATTTTCAGATTGTTTTATGGAGGTACCTTCTACTTGAGTAAGGAATCTCGTCTTGTGACGTGTTACAAGAGGGATTTGGTTTTACCTCTTAGGGATGTGGACCCTAATAAGTTATCTAGGATTGAGCTAGATGAGTATTTAAAAGAGGGTCTACCTGAAACTGGAGAAGTCATAGAGTTCTGGTACACTAAACCTGGAGTTAAAATGCATGATGGGATAAAAGAAATTATTTGTGATAGAGATATAGTCAAGCTTTATGAAACTTCTTCTACCAACAAAAATATCTTTGAGGTTTACGTGGTACAAAAATCCGAGTTAAGTCCTAAGGATTTGGTGGACTTTGAGAATGGTAGGAAGCTGAGACCCACAGTTGGAGCCCAAGTACAAAAAGCCCAAATGTGATAACTATTGAACCTCACAAGACTCCTACCATAGTACCATATCTTACCCAACCTTCAACATTAACTCATTCATTCATCAAAAAACCCAACCCTAAATCTCTGATGTAGAAATCTGCTACCCTAAAAACAATCTCTGAAAAAAATACCCATATACCATTCAAGTTATGAAGAGGAAGATGGAAGCATATTTGAGGAGGGGGGGGGGGACATATCTATGGATCAGAGTCCTCAAAGGACATAGATGATGATTATGAAGGTGAGGATCTAAGTTAAAATGAGGATGCATTTGTGGATGATAATGAATCAGATAATGCAGATTTTGATGGTAATATTGATGTTGGATTAGCAGATGAGAATAACACAAAGGAAGATGGTGATGACTTTGGAGAAGACGTGTTTGATGTGAGGGTTGAGAGTGATGATTGTAGGAGCTTAAGTGGGATCTGAAGGTGGCACTAGATACATGAATCCAATGTTTAATGCCTTAGTTGATTTTAGGAATAAAATCTCACTTAAAGCTGAATTGGTATTTGCTTTGAATGAAGTATTCAGAAAGGCCCTCAGGCAGTATGCCATAGAAAATGGATTTGATTTCTATTATCTCGACAATGAAAAAAATAAAGATCTGCTTATTGCAAGCATAAGTGTGATTGTGATTTGAAGAGAGGAAGAAAGAAGTGCACTTGTAAGAAGAGCTTGTGTGGTTTTAAGGCTGTGGCAAGGAAGATGGATACAGATGGGTCATTTCAGCTCAAGACCTTTGTTCCTGACCACTCTTATAGATGGAAGTAAACTAACTCTAAGGTGAAAACAACTTGGCTTATTGAGAGATATCTTGAAAACTACAGAGATGATCCACAGTGGAGAGTCAAAGCATTTATTCAGACTGTAAGGAGGGGATCATAGTGTTTATATCACTTATCATTAGGTATGGAGATATGGGGTAAGGGAAGTGATGATGACTTTAGGTTTTGCACCAGAACAATATTCAATGACATGGAATTATGCATCTAACATTCTTAAATACAATAGAGGAAGATGTGTTGTAGTTAGGCCTTCATATACTATAGAAAGGCCATTGAAATTTGAAAGGTTTTATGTTTGTTTGAAGGCTTGGAAATAAGGATTCTTAAGAGGTTGCATGACTATAATTTCCTTAGATGGATGCCATCTCAAGGGATGCTACACTAGGCAAGTCTTCTGTTTAGTGGCTAAAGATGGTAATGGAACATCTTCCCTCTAGCTTATGTTGTAGTTGAGCAAGAAAACAAGGAGACATGGTGTTGATTCATTCATAACCCGATGAATGATGTTGGAGGCAAGGCCTTGAGTTTCATGGCTGATAGGTGTAAGGTCAACATTCCAATCTAATTAAGTTCTTTTCATTGGATTGTTTTCATTGGATTGACATTCACTTATATACTTATGTTGGTTTTCATTGGGTTCAATAGGTTTGATAGAGGCACTTGCTGAAGAAGCTCCAAACTGTGACACTAGAGTGTGTGTCAGACGCATGCTTAAAAACTTCAAAGCTCAGTGGCCTAGAAAGTCCTTCAAAGATGCAGTTTGGGTTGTCGCAAGACCTACAACTTTACCTCAGTTTAAGTCTGCAATGGATGTTATAAAGGGCATGAATGTAGATGTTGCTGTTTACTTGATGAGACAAGACCCAAGAACTTGGAGCCAACATGGATTCAAATACTATCCAAAATCAAACATGCATCTTAACAACACCTGTGAACAGTTCAGTAGTTGCATTCTTGAAGTAAGGGAGATGACCATCTTATCCATGTGCAAATGGCTCAGAAGAAAGTTGATGAAAATGTTCACAAGAAAAGAAATAAAATGATAGCACATCAAGGCTTGATAACCCCATAAATACAGAAGATCAACAATATTAGGGCTGAAAGAATAGGAATATGTTAGTGTCATGGAGATGATTGTTTGTACGTGGTGAATTCCTATGGAAAGACTTATGTAGTAAACTTGGCACAAAGGACTTGTGGCTGTAACTGGTGGGAGATGACTGGAATCCCTTGCCATCATGCTATTGTTTACATTCTGAGGAAGAGACCTAGGATTGATGATTTTGTTGATCCTTACTTTCACAAGTCAACTACCTGACTGCATATCACATGTCAATCATCCCAATGCCCTGCCAAGATCAGTGGGAAAAGATTGGACACCCTCCACTGGACCCCCCCCCCCTAAACTGGTTGTGCAACTGGAAGACCTAGGAAATCAAGGAAGAAAGAGGTTGATGAAGCTAAGGCAAAGAGGGTCAGAACTAGGAAGAACAAATGTGGTAACTGTGGACAAGAGGATCACATTAAAAAGACTTGAAAAAACCCTACAAAGGCACCAGAACCACCTACTCCGCCGAAAAAAAAGTGGGAGGCCTCCTAAAGACAAAGTCATGTCAATGCTGCAACCATAAAAGGGAAATATAAGCCTAGAAAGGTGATTTCTTTTACTTGATTTTCATTTCAATACATCCCATAATGCTTAATATTTCTTATATTTTTTGTGAGAAGCCTTTCATTACTGAGCTAGAACCTTCAAATGTGGCTTCTAATGTAGACCAAGTTGGCCTTGAGGATGATTTTGATGTGGTACATTTTATAGATATGAATGTTGTTGGATTTATGACACCAAGTGTGATAACTGTATCACGTAATATTATCCTCTATTTATGCAGGAAACAATGATTGAAATGACATGGTTAATGAACAAGATCAAGTGCAAGTTGAAGTTGTTGGCACAACTCAAGCTTCTCAAACCATGGTGAGCAACTCAGACTGTATGCATAATTTTGGAGGTTATTTGGAGGCTTATTTGAGTCTGTTTTTTATCCCTTTAGCCACCACCAACAAGACAATCAATGCATGTTGCAAGCACATCACAAACTTCTTTAACAAGTTAGAGTAAGAGGAAGAGAATGAAGTCCACTCCAAAAAGAAATGCTATGATGAGGCAGACCAGATCACTAGTGGCTAAAGATGGATTAAACTAACCAAGCCTCAACCTTACCTGTTGCAAGACTTTTTAATGTTTATTTTTCTTTTGATGAAGATGGGTTTGTGTACCTTGAACTTATGTGTATCATTTTGCTTCTGTTTCTGTTAGCAATGTTGCCCATGATGGGAAACAATTATCTTCTACCTGCTTTTTGAATATTATGATAGTGGGTTTGTAATGACAATTACAAATTTATGTATGGAGCTCTATAAGAGCAGTTTATGTAAGCTATTGTCAATTTCTTTCTCTTATGACAACTATTGTCAATTACAACTTTTTTTGAATCAGTTTATGACAACTCCATAAGAGCAGTTTATGACAACTAATTTATGTTAGCTATTGCATGTTTATGATAGTTGAAACTTGGAGAGCGTGAACTTCTGTCATAGCAGAATTTGTCTATGTATGAAAGATAAAACAACAAGTGTTTAAACAACGACAAGTGCTCATTCCATGCCAAATCATTGTTAAAACAACAACAACTGCTCATTCCATGTCAAATTAGTTTACAACAACAAAACAACAACTACTCAACCCTAGTCCATCCTCATTCCTTGCCAAATAAATGCAAAACCTACCACAACAATAACAACCAGTAATTCTACCCTACATGAAGCAACATAATACTTCATTTATTTGCCTTTATCCATCAACTTTTATTCAAGTACTCTATTCTTCACTTCAAGATCATCATTTTGCTTCAGCAAATCTGCAATCATGCTATCCTTATTGTCTGTAGAATATCTCCATCAATACACTTGAAGTAAGCACATCCTCTATGTTCAGTTCATCTAAAACGCGGGCAAGAATAAAACATTCTTCCATATTTCTGTGGGGTTCTAGCTGTTCTGACTTAGGCATCAAGCTTGCACCAACATTTTCTCTTTACCTTGAAGAATGTAATTGTGATGACATCCTGCATATAAAAAAGCCTTAACATAATCCTTTGCTGGTTATTGCCCTAAAGATTCAAAAATTAGAATTTTTAACAACTATTTGAAGCTTGTTTGTAAAAAAAGCTTTGTCCCTTGTTTTTCATCAAATTTATCTAACACCGATCCTTATAATTTCATACCAATTTCTCTAGAAAAACCGAGTGAGAAATTAGGGCTAACTCATTAAATTTACCATGAAACAACTGAAAAATCCAGAACCAATTACCTCCTATAAACCTTCGAGTTCGTCTTATGAAGCAATTAGGGCTAACTCCTTCGACTTCGTCTTCAACTTTGTCTTATTCTTCCTACAATCCTTCAACTTCGTCTTGAACTTCATCTTCTACTTCCAATAAACCCTCGAGTTCATCTTCTGAAGCAATTAAAACAAGGGCATTTTGGACAATAGACTCATTTCATGGATTTACTAACGGGAAGAGGCTTTGGGTGGTCATTTTTTAACGGAAGGACAAAAATGGATGGTTTAAAATAAATAGGTTGATAACTAGTAGTTTAGGTCAATTAGTGGTAAATAACGGTGGTTTATGTCAATTTTCTCTTTAAAAAATCTGTTTTTGTTCAAAATTTATACATAATCACAAAAGCTGTTTTTTAAAGGTCTTTTTTTAAGCGAACCTTCCAATACTTTTAACCTAGCTAACTAACCCACTCTCTAGCTTCCTTAATTAACTAACCTAATCTAAATATACTAGCTCTCACCCGCCTCCTTTATCTCTCATTTTCTCTAACGATCTAACTCGCTCTCTCCCGCTCATCTAGCTTCCTTGGCTCTTGATTTCGCTCCATTGATTTGTACTTGATACCACCCTCGATCTCAATTTCCCTTGATTAAATCCTCCTCGATCTCTCCCTCAATTTCGATTCAAATTGTCCTCTGTTTTAATCATTTTGTTCAGATACTTCAAAAAATCGATCAAATTTACTTGCTTGATCCGCTCAACTTTTGATCTCTTCACTCACCTTGGGATCGCTCTCTCTGCTTGCAATCTTCGAAGGTTGATGACCTAATCTGTTGATGACAATAATCAATTATTTGATGACAGTAATCTATTATATGATTGGTGACAATAATGTATACTATAATGATATTAACGTGTACTTTGATGACAATAAAATATTGAAGATAGTAATCAGACTTTGATTATAATATTTTGATGAATATTGTGTTAAGGACATTATTTGATGACATTATATAGCATTTGATGACAATGACATTATCTGATGACAAATGTATGCTCTAACGACAATTATTAGACTTTGATGAAAATATTCTTATCATTAGTGTGTTGAGAACATTATTTAATGCCATTATGTTGATGATATTATTTGATGACAGTTATAGTATATAGCCCTTTATGACAAGATTTGATGACAGTGACAATATCTACTACTTGATGACATTATATAATGACAGTATCAAGCCCTTTATGACATTATTTGATTATAGCAAAGTAAATTGTCATCAAGTGACTGCATTATAATACTGGTAGCTATTGTCATCAGACTCATGATAATTGAAAGTGATGAATACATTTGCGCCATTATAGTGTCATCACTCAGGTGACACTTCATTTTTTATCATCACTTGGATGACTATATTTCCATCAATGAGGTTATATTGTCATAAGAACTATTGTTATCATAACATGATGTCATACCAATGTCATCATTGATAATTTTATCAAAGGTAGTTTATTGTTGACACTATGGCAATAATGTATGATTTGATGACTCTAATTTCTTTCTTGATAATATTTGTTCAGATGAAGGTATTAACAGTTTTTTATGGAGGTGTGTGGAAGATACAAGGCGATTATGTCTATTATGATGGAGAAAACACTTCAAAGGCCTTTGTATTAATGATGGAGTGCAAATAGAAGATATTATTATGAAGATAATTGATAGATTCAAACTCATTGTTCAAGCTAGTGATCTTAAATTATGTCATTTGCATCCTTCTGAAAAGTTGGCAACACCATATGTTGTAGATGAGGATGAAGATCTTCATTCATTTATGGCTATAAATAACACACCCAACGTAGCATGGAGTTTACCATTATATGTGTCATTACGTTGTAGAAGAAGGATAAATGTTCATCAGAGGGTTGTAACAGATGAGGTTGTTGGTGAAGATGCTATAGAGGTTGTTGATGATGTTGAAAATCCTTTTGAGAAAATGGCAACTGATTGTAATCACTACGCTCGAATTGGGGGAGACTTTCTCCATGTTGGTCAGTGTTTCGATACTAAAGAGGAGGTGCAAACTTCTATTCAGAGTATGATTATTCGAGAGAACTTTAGGAATAGGATTTATAAATCAACACATGACCTATTGAAGCTTAGATGTGTTGATACGAATGGTCAATGGAGATTCTGGGATGCAATGTTAAAGTGGACATTGAACTTCGAAATCAGGAAATTTAACGACAATCATACATGCTTTTTAATGTCTGGTGCGCCAAACAATGTAAACCGTCGTATAAACGGTTAGAGAACTGATCAAGAATAGGTGAGGTTTTATCACTACCGTCATCACATTTGATGTCATCTCTGATACAATGTTGTCACCAATTTCATTTATTGTCATCACAACTGATGACAAAAATACACAATTGATGACAGAAATACACAATTGATTACAAATGTCATCATTGAGATGACAATTTTATGATACTCCAAAAATTTGATAATTAAGTTATTTTACAATTCTATCTATTATATATATGTTTTAATTTATCTTACAACTAAATGTTTTATTATAATTACATTTTATTATCTTTCCTTATTTTAGTATTTACTGTTATGCTATTTTATCATTAGCTGCAATTTTGTCTTTTGGATTGAATTAGTTATTGGGCCTATTATCAATTACTCCATGAATACCACAATTAAACCTAAACCTAATTAATGTATATATATACTCCTATTTTTATAGCCGTAATAATAATTAGAACATTTTGTATTCTAGTCGTTTTAACCCATGTCACATTAATACAAGTGTTACAACCTTTGGTATTCTAGCTATTTCAATCCAAAGTTCATGCATTGAATAGATCATTCCAATTCTGTAACTCAAATATCTATCGCTATCTATGCATGTTGCTTCCTCTCTCATGGTCACTCTGCTACTTGATCTAGCATTGTGTATTGCTCTAACAAGTTGGTGATCAAATTTGTTTATTATTTTCGGGTTGTATCATTTCAAGTTTCATGGATCTCAGGCAAGTCTATTTGACTTGCTTGGTTTCTAGATTGGATTTATACATTTCTAAGTATATCTCATGTTTGTTGATAAATTTTATGCTATGATCTGATTCCATGGTAAAATGCATAATGCTTATAAGTTGAAGTTTTGGAAACAAGGGTCACAGAATAGATTTTTCAAGGTACGCTAAAGGTTCTCGGAATTTATTTTCCAGGGTATGTTAAAGTATCTCGGATGGACACTTCTAGGATACTTTGGAAAGTTCCGGGTATTAGGCATGGAGCATTTTACCCTCTTTCCGGTTGCAGTCGGAAAGGTATAGAAGCAGGATTGGAATAGAAGCACGATTCACTAGACATATTGTATGATTTTGGTATTGTGATCCATAATGACTTATGATTGGCGTTGGTGATGAAATTCCATGATGGTATGTTTTGCTTGCTTGCATGTGAAATGCTTGTTTATTATTAATCTAGTTTACTGATCCGTTGTGGCTGGCTCTATCTTTGACATCCAGGTACAAAATCTGCACAAACACAAGTGCAAAATGAAGAGATTGGTGATGAATGATGTTGATTAGATAGTTTTTATTGATTTTGTTCTTTCCTTTTGTCCTTAGAGCACATGAACCTTTCTAGCACAAATTTTGATATTCAACTTGTGAACCACTTATTATCTATATATTTTAGTTAAAGCCTTTGTTTTTGTTTTAGCCTTGTGAATTCTGGGTGGGATTCATGGCTATATGGCACCTTGATTTTGGGGTGTTACATAAGTTGGTATAAAATAAGGTCACATTTTTGGGTTGGGTCTAGGATTAGCAACGTCATAGCCGATCTCTCATGGTGTTTGTGCAGGTAAGCATGCTCTTTAGTTATTCACAGAGAAATATTAATGCTAGTTGTTATGATAGATTTGAATTGAATATAATTCATCCATGAAGAGTATCCAATAGCGATTATGGAGCATTGAACGAAGATGCGAAAGAAAGAAATACTTTCTTTTAGTAGAGATCCAATGATCTTGCCAAGGAGTAGAGGAGGCTACATGGGCTACTAAAGCAACAATGCGAGAATATTATCGTGAGTTTTTTTTAGCTTAGTTTCGAGGACGGAACTCCTTTTGAGGAGGGAAGTATGTGATACTTAAAATTTTAATAAGTTATTTGAGTTGTTTTCGTCTAGTTTAGAGGATGAAACTACTTTTGAGGAGGGAATTATATGATACTACAAAATTTTGATAATTTAGTTATTTTAAAATGCTAATCGATTATATATATGTTTTAATTTATCTTACAAGTGAAATATTTTATTACAATAACATTTTATTATTTCCCCTTATTTTCGTATTTACTGTTATGCTATTTTATCATTAGCTGCAATTTTGTCTTTTGGATTGGATTAGTTATTGTGCCTATTTTTAATTACTCCATACAGCCCACAATTAAACGTAAACCTAATTAATGTATATATATAAACTCCTTTTTTCGCTAGCCGTAATAGTGATTCGGACATTTGGTGTTCTAGTCGTTTAAACCCATGACACATTAATACAAATGGTTACAACCTTTGGTATTCTATCCGTTTCAATCCAATGTTCATGCATTGCATAGATCATTCCAATTCTCTCTCACTCTCTAATTCAAATATCTCTCGCTCTCTATGTATGTTTCTTCCTCTCTCATGGTCACTCGGCTACTCGATCAAGCATTGTGTATTGCACCAACAAGTTATTGATCATATTTGTTGATTATTTCCGGGTAGTATCATTTCAAGTTTCATGGATCTCAGACAAGTTTCTTCGACTTGTTTGGTTTCTAGATTGGGTTTATACCTTTCTATGTATTTCTCATGTTTGTTGATAAATTTATGCTATTTCCTTTGTAAAATGTAAAATGTATAAATTCTGATAGACTTTTTGCTATTTTAACGTACCCCGTAAGTGTCCTTCCAAGACTTGGTAAAATGTATAACGTTTATAAGTTGAAGTTTTATAAATTCCAATACCCTTTAACGTTAAAGTGGTATCGGAATTTATTTTCAGGGGTACGTTAAAGGGTCTTGGAAGGACGCTTCCGGGGTACGTTGGCACATTCCGGGTATTAGGCATGTAGCATCTTACCCCCTTTCCGGTTGTAGTCGGAATGGTATAGAAGCATGATTGGAATAGAAGCTAGATTCACCAGACATATTGCATGATTTTGGTATTGTGATTCATAATGACTTATAATTGACATTGGTGATGAAATTGCATGATGGTATGTTTCGCTTGCTTGCATGTGAAATGCTTTGTTAGTATTTTCCTAATCTAATTTACTGATTCGTTGTGACTGGCTCAATCTTTGACATCCAGGTACTAAATCTGCAGAAAGACAAGCACGACATGAAGAGATTGGTGATAATGACGTTGATTAGACAGTTCTCTGGATTTTGTTATTTTCTTTTGTCCATAGAGGTCATGAACATTTCTAGAATAACTTTGTTATTCTACGTGTTGTGATTCATTTATTATCTATATCTTTTAGTTAAACTCTTTGTTTTTATTTTAGCCTTGTGAATTCCGGTTGGGATTCACGGCATGTGACACCTTGATTTTGGGGTGTTACAAATGTCATCAATTTACTATGATGATAACTATAGACAATTGATTACAAATGTCATAAAACACAATACACAATTAATTACAAAATATCATCAATTTAATGTGATGTCAATAATACATAATTGATTTCAATGTCATCGATTTAGTTACTTTCATCACATAAATTTCTACCATCAATTTAATTTCTGAGATGTAATCTACTCTCTAGTCTCGCAAGTATTTATCCGGTGTGAAACATGGACCAAATTCCAAATCAATACAAAATGACATGAGAAATGAGTAATCTCAAGATGTTAGCTATTGGAAAGCTTGGGAAGAAAAGTAATGGGCGCAAAACTTGATAAGAGGCACACCAGTATCAAACTATATTCTATTTCTATCATATTGCTTTCTTTTAAAAGAAGTAAATCCCTGGACATACACAAACTATGTAATTGATGATGACAACAGATTCAAGCATGCATTTATTGCAATTGGATCCTCTATTAGAGGTTTTGGTTACATGAGAAAGGTATATACTTGACTTTACTTAATCTCCTCGAGTGTGATGACAATATAATTCTCCAATTTGTGATGGCAATCTTTGTTTTGTGTAGGTCGTTATGATGGATGGTACACCTTTATATTGGAAGTATGGGGATAATCTTATGATAGCAACATTGCAAGATGCTAACAATAAAATCTATCCTTTGCCTTTTTCTATTGTAGATTTTGATTCATGGACACGGGTTTTTTGACAATTGCACAGGGTTATCCCTAGTACACAAACATGTTTGATCATCCCAGGTCGACACAAAAGCATTGCTATTGGAGGTTGAGAAAGTATACAATATTGCAAACCATGTGATATTCGCGAGACATCTTAAGGAAAATTTACAATCCTTGTTCAAACAAAAGGTACACGCCGCTTATTTACAAAAACATCCGAAAGCTACACAAAGATTGAGTTTGGGGACTGCTTTCAAAGAATGTGTAACATGAACTAAGAAATAGGAGATTACTTGCTAAGAGCAAACTTGAAGAGATAGGCTCCAGCAAATTGTAAAGGTAATTGTCTTGTGTCATTAATGATATTATAGATTCATCCCTCAGATGACGCTACATTGGTGTGTCATCACTTGGATGACATTACAATTTGATTATTATATATTTCCATCAAATTGATGATAATATATTGTCATCAAATTCATGAAATATATTGTAATCAAATTAAGGACAATACAATGTAATCAAATTGATAACAGTATAGTGTCCTCATTCATAATGTCATCAATAGTATGTGGATGATACTGTGAGAGCAATTTATTATTTACATCCATTTTTTTTGCTGCAACAGTGGAATATCATCACTCACATGACACTACAATTCAGTGTCATCACTCATATGACACCACACTTCAATGTCATCATTGAAAATTACTAATCATGAATACTTTCTATTACAAATGACAGATACAATATTATGACAAACAACAATTTAGAAAGTATAAACTCAATGTTAAAAGAAGCAAGATCCAACCAACTTGTGAAACTACTATTGTACATAAGAGAATTGCTATCAAGTTCCTTCTATAAACGTAGAAATTGGCTAAAAAGAACAAGAACAGTTTTCCTCCTCATGTAAGCAGTATGATAGAGGAAAGGTACAAGGAGAAATAGAGGTATGAAGCTAGATTCCTAAATAAAGTTCAATCAGAGGTTGTTGGAAGAATGTTTACCAGAGTGGTGATCTTTCAAAAAAGAAATGTAGTTGTAGGGTCATTGATTTGGATCACATCCCATGTGTGCATGCATTATTCTCTACTCAAAAGATCAATGGTATCATAAATGATTTTGTGAATAGGTATTATCACCATTTTACTTGGAAAAAGTCATAACAGGAAACTATGTACCCGCTGCCTATAAAGTCACAATGGATTGTCCCGAAGGACATCATGAACATAGTATATCATCCACCACATGTGAGGAAACAAGGTGGAAGGCCAAGGAACCGGAGATTACTTTCTCAAAGGGAGTTTAGAAAAACCGTCATCCAGAAAGAGAGAAAACCAATCAATTCTGATAAATGTGAAAATGCTGGACAGTAGAAAAAATTGCAAGTATATTGTGTCAAGTAGCTAGAACAATATACCGCAAGTAGATTAGAGTTTATTGTATTCTTCGAATATCCATTTCAAGAAAATAGATTTGATAATTTCAAGACTCTTATATTAGTGTAAAGATTTAAAGTTTGTAGTTTATTATAATCAGCGCCTTTTATCATCTTACTATCATTTAAGATTAATGTCACCAATGGCTTTTGTCATCACATAATTCCATCCAAATTGTCATCAACATATTCTTTGATGACACTAATTTTATCATCACAAGGTCATCGATGTTGTCATCACAAATTGTATTCATCAAGTTCAAGTTCACAATTTATTGTAATCAACACATTGTGTCATCCTTATCATCATTTAAGATTATGTCAACAATGACTTTTGTCATCACATAATTGTTTCACAGTTACTATCATCAAATCCTTGTGATGACACTGCTAGTGCATCAACATTATCATCAACATATTATTGTGATCACAAGGTCATCAAGACTGTCATAAAAAAATATGTTCACATAAGGTCATCAACACATTGAGTCAATATAGAATTTTTAATACTATTAACATGAGTGATAACATATTATTGTAACCAAAACCTTGTGATGACAACAATAGTTCAACAAAAGATTTTTATTAACATAAACTGTGGTGACAACAATATTGTCATCACAAGGTCATCACAAGGTGATTAACATGTTGAGTAAAAATAGAAATTTGTCATCAACATGTTATGTGATGACACTAATATTGTCAACAATATGTTAAGTGATGACACTAATATTGTCACAAGGTCATCAATATTGTAATGACAAAGGTAGAAACTAAATATTGTCATCATCGGAATCAAAATAATTGTCATCACACAAAATATTATACATATCATTCCCACCACTTACTTAATTGTCATTGCACAACATATGTTCACTTTATATTATAGAAACTACTTTAAATATCATCAACAAAAACCAGAAATAACTACTTAATTGTAATCACATAACATATTGTACATATCATACCAACAACCTATTTTAAAGGTAAATCTTTAAACTCCTACTCTTGTTTAAACACATGAATAGTAATTTTCTCTCAAAGTCCTTTTTATATTTGGTTTCCAAATCAACCAAACCTATCCCAAAAGCGAAGTGTTCCATATAGTTCAAGGAAAATATTGCACAATTGCATCTATTAAAAAAGATAGAAAAATATGTTAGTATAATGAATGTGAATGTCGTTAGAAAACATCATCAATTTTTCATCAAAAGCATGTTAAGACAGTACTAATTTCATCTCTGATTACTATCATCAACACATTCTGATGAAAAAATATGACTTTCACATAGGAAGTTAAATAAAATTACCGTAATTAGTCTTGGGATAAATCATGGTCCCTAACCACCTTCAATGGTGCATCGGATATCCCAACATGATCAAACTTCTTAGTCCTCTTCATAAAAATGGGAAGAAATATTGCCATTGGCTTCAAAATTTTGGCTATTTCATCGTCAGTGTGAAGACCAAGCAGACAGTCCATCGCATAAATGATTTTCATAAAAAAGTTGATCTCAAGGCCAATGAAATGCTTCTTTGTTACAAGTGAGAATGGATTATAAATAGTAGTCACGTTGTACTACCATGATTTCCTAAATTATATGGGATGACAACCATCTAAATAGGAATAGAACGATTCCGGGACACCGGCATACTTGTACTTCTCAACAAGTTCAGGCTTGAACATCTTATACCACGTTCAATCCGTAAATGCAATGTTCTTGTACTCACCGTGCTTCTCATTGATTTTATTCCGCATGTAAAACAGAAATTCCATAAAATGTTGTCATCAAAAGGGAAAATAATTCAATGAGAAAAAAATGGATAATGATTTTGTTTTGATGATATTTAATCTGTATGATATAATTTGTACTCAGATGACAATAAACTAGTACTAACAATAAACTGGTCATTGATGACATTATTGTCATCAATGAGATATAATTTGATGACACTATTGTCAACAAAAGTATGAGATTTATTAAAATGTCATCAAAATTATTTTCATAAGAAATAATGTGATCACGGTATCATAAGAAAAACAGAGTTTGTCATAAAAATATTCGTGTCATCATAGTATAATCAAACCACTTACATCTTCTCATAGCCATGTTCCAACCCTCAAAATTTCATGGAAAAACTCCTTCTTTAGTAGAATCTCGCGTCCCCTTGTTGTTTTAGAATCTCTGAAAAATAGTGTAAAATAGAATTACAAGATAGTTTGAAGAGTACATTAGTAGGAAAATATAATCAAATATATCAATGTTCACTTATGGTTCATTATACCAATCGTAAAAAGTATTCTGAAAATCATCAGTATAAAAAAAAAGTGGCCTCCTCGAAGCCTTCTTTTTCTTTTTCTTTTGTGTATGGCTCGGTAGTAGATGGAGCGGCCCTAACAATTCTTTGAGACCTCCGTAGATGGACAATATTCTTGACATCTTCCCCTTTATTTCTATCATCGGAAACCTTGACTTCATACTTTGGAGCAGCAACAACAACACTCTTGTCATCACCTTTTCTTTTGTCATCATTATTGTTGCCATCAACATATTTAAATAGAAGATCAATGTCATCTCTATTGTTCTCATCTTTTTTTTGTCATAATTGCTTTTCTCATCATTTCTTTTGTCATCATTGCCTTGTATAACCTTGTCATTATGAATCTGATCAACCTTGTCGTCATGATTCTTGTCATCAACTAAGTTTTGTCATCATTTTCATCTATACCCTTTTCATCCAGCTTCTTGTCATTGACAGCCTTGTCTCCAATAACCTTGTCATCACACTAAACAATATTGTCACCAAAAGCCTTGTCATCACATTCAACAAAATTGGCATTAGAACTTTCTTGTGTGATGACTGTACCAATATGACACATCCTGTTTGGCGGAGTCATCTTTGAATCATAATCTGTTTTCTCGATGTCAATGAGGGTTGGTGTGGATCAAGTGTCAACATCACTCTTCTTGTCTTGTTCTTTGGCTTGACTCACAACAAAATAATCATCAGGGGTAACCAGAGTATCAAACAGATGATCATGATCAGGACATTATAACCACATAGCCTTTATACCTTGTATAACATCATAAAGGCCCTCATCACATTTTGCACGTACAAGATACAAATAATTAGGATCGTTGGGATCAATTTCATGAATTTAATAGATACCTGGAAATGTTTCATTGACCTTCAACTATTTACTAGCTTCAACATCAGCTTTGATAACTTTATCCTTCATTTTAAAGCAATGAAAACTTCAGATGCATCCTTGACAATATCCAGCAATACATGTTTCCCATCATTCCCATCCTTCCCATCGTTAGCATCCTTCACTTCATCAACTCCAACTTTTCTTTCAGGAAATACCTCTTCACAAAAATCATTTTCATCAATACTTACATTCTTGCCACTTTTCATTGATTTGATGATTTTCAGTTGTTTCTGAAGTTCATAAAGTTGTAGAGAGTTATCATTCACCTTCCAGTGTACTTTTGATAACAATCTACGATGGACATCCATTTTATCCACCAACATTTTCACCAATTCAGCATGCAAGTCCTTCTCGGTGTTGACAGGAGTTGTTTGTTTCACCAATAGGAGCTCCATCTTTCCTTTCACCAATTGGAGATACTGTTTCCTTCACATTCTCTGCATTGTTATTAACTAGAAGCGCAAGGTTGCACATAATTTGAGAGCACGTATTGAAGGGAGGAGTGTTAACAAGAGGAACAACCTTCGAAGTTGATGCACGGGCAGCCTAATCTTTGGATGGGCAACATCTTTACTTGACACATGACTGACCTTCAACTTCAGTTGTGTAGATTCATCAGTCGATGTACGAGATAGCTTAAGCTTTAGTTGTAAAGCTTTTTTAGGAGCTACTGCATAAGAAAAGTATCATCAATATAGGAATGAACAAATATTGTCATCACAGTGTAATCAAATGATGTCATCACGAAATATTGTCATCACAACTAAAGTCATCATAGTGAAATCAATAATTACGTCATCACGAAAAATTATCATCACAAATAATATGTCATCACAAAATATTGTCATCAAAGATAATGTTATCACAATGTATTCAATTATAATGTCATCATGAGATTTTGTCATTAAAGACATTGTATTCAATGATAATGTCATACAAGTGTCATCACAGGTAAAAAGGAAGGATACCTATGATAATGTCATCAAATGTCATAATGTGATGACAACTGATATCATCAAAGGTATAAAAATATTAAAATATCATCCCAGATATTGTCAATACATAACTAATTTATGTCATTAAAGTTATTGTCATCACAATGTCATCATTTATAATGTCATGAAGGGTTTATACCAGGTACTTCGGAATTTTTTTACAGTTACAATTATATCACTAATGGGAACAATAGTCTTATCACTATTGGCCTCCTCAACCTTTTTCTTTGGAGCACAAATCTTTTGAGTCGACTTAATCTTTTCAACCTTCTCTATTTTCTTATTCTTGTCATCACTCTCGTCCTACTTTATCAACTTCCTCTTCCCTAACTCCGTGTTGGTAGTTTGCGTTGGAACGATTTGAAAATCGTCCAAACTGCTATTTTCACTAATAACATTATCAATCACACTTGTAACAAACTGTTGATCTTTGCAAGACCTTTCAAAGTATGCATCAATTATTGGATCGTTAATCTCATCAGGAAAAGAGATCTTGAGCAAGTCCCCTAAATAAACAATTATAGGAAAAGTAATGTTCTGTAAAAAGAAACAAATGTGTAATTAAAATTCAATAGTGCCACTAGTTTCACATATGATTTTGTCATCATTTATATTTGTGTCAATACTATTGATAACAGTAATGAATGGTTTGATGACAATAATTATCTTTGATGACACTATATCATCATTATATCGACGACAAAATATAGTCACAAAAGTGATCACAGCATATTGTCACCAAAGTGATGACAACATATTGTCATCAAATTGATGCCAAATTGATGACAACATATATTCACCATTGTGATTAGAACATATTGATAGCATATTGCCATATATTGTCACCAAATTGATGACGGCATATATTCACCATTGTGATCAGAACATATTGATAGGATATTGCCACCAAAGTGATGACAGTATATTGTCATCAAATTAATGACAACATATTGTCACCAAAGTGATCACAGCATATTGTCATCAAATTGATGATAGTGTGGTGTCCTAATTCATAATGTCATCATAGTCCGTGGATGACACTATGAGAGTAATTTATGCCTTACATGGATGTTTTTTGCTACAACAGTAGCTCAAATGGTTTTGTAATTGATGTTCTTATTCTTCTTTTTGCTATAAAACCAACAAAGAATCAACGACAAAAATTTTGGAGGGATTGGTAACATGAAAAAGCGGCAGGAAAAGATGAGAATGTTTCAAAGATCCAGATCTTGAATTCACACAAAAAAGATATAAAACATTACATAGAGTGTCAGCATAAAAAAATGAAATACATATATGCATATTATTTGTAAGTGAAGACACTTACTTGAAATTCCATTGGGTATTCATAGATGTTGTATCCATACCTAGGGCTCATATTGTTGTGACCTTTTCTATTGAGCTGCATTACAAAAGCAATGGGATCATTGAAGCATAACCTCCCCCAAGGATATCTCAAGAACAGGTCCATGTCACTCAAAGGAGAGTACACATTCAGTTTAATCTAATATGAATCTCTCTTAGGTATCAACACCTCATCAACAAGTAATAAGTGCATCCACCTAAGCTTCATATTGATGTCTTCTTCAGTATCTAACAAGTCTACTAGAATTTCATATGACAATGTTGAAATGAAAAACTTACATCTTGAATAAATTTCAGAGGGGTCGTCATCAGGATTTTGATTGCAATTACCATTGACATTAAACCGTATCTCACCCTTTTTCTTCGTCTCAACTTCATGCATCAAGATATAGTGTAAACGTTCACCACAAAACTTCATTGAGTGACCTAATATGAAGATAGGCCCCTAGAAAACGTTGTATAGATCATTACAGTTTGAAATGGGAAAGACGTTTTCAAGAGTTTCAAACAAGTCAAAATTACAATATTGATTTATTATTGCAGAATAACAATCTTTACTTTGAATATAGTATTTTGACATTTTATGAGACATTTAAAACCTGTGGTTAATATAAATAAAAAGTACATAAGTAATTTGTCATCAAAGTATTACATGAAATGTTGTCATCATCCAGAACTGACACAAGAGTATAGCGTTACCAAATCATTGCTATCTGTTAGTTTAAGCCTGCTCAGCTTTAATATTTCTCTTTTTTTGATGATGATAAACACAAAATTTGATGTTCCTTATGTGTGATGAGCTTTACGGGTGTAGCTTTAATAGCTAAAGAGTAGCTTTGACACATGCGACCAACGTAGAGACTATCTTTGTGCCTTGCGAAGACAACGAGTCTTGCTAAAGCATTTGTGACCAAAACAGAACAAAAGAATCAACCCAGAAGTGAAGACTATTGAAGGAGAAGGACTAGCGCAGTGCGTGGAAAGTCGTTGTGAGATAGTGAATCACAACATATTGATAGCCTATTCCCACCAAAGTGATGGCAGTATATTGTCACCAAATTGATGACAACATATTTTCATCAAAATGATCACAACATATTGTCATCAAACTGAGGATAGTGTGGTGTCCTAATTCATAATGCCATCATAGTCCGTGGATGACACTATAAGAGTAATTTATGGCTTACATGGAATTTTTTTGGCTGCAACAGTAGTTCAAATGGTTTCATAATTGATGTTCTTATTCTTCTTTTTGCTATAAGACCAACGAAGAATCAACGACAAAGTTCTTGGAGGGGTTGGTACACATGAAAAAGTGTCAGGAAAATATGAAAATGTTTCAAAGATCCAAATCATGAATTCACACAAGAAAGGTATAAAACATTAAATAGAGTGTCATCATAAACAAAAATAAATACATATATGCATATTATTTGTAAGTGAAGACATTTACTTGAAATTCTATTGGGTATATCCATACCTAGGGCTCATATTGTTGTGACCTTTTCTATTGAGCTGCATTACAAAAGCAATGAGACCATTGAAGCATAATCTCCCCCAAGGATGCATCGAGAACATGTCCATGTCACTCAAAGGAGCGTACACATTCGGGTTAATCTCAGATGAATCTCTCTTAGGTATCAACACCCCAACAATAAGTAATACGTGCATCCACCTAAGATTCATATTGATGTCTTCTTCAGTATCTAACAAGTCTACTAGAATTTCATATGACAATGTGCAAATGCAAAGCTCATATCTTGAATCAATTTTAGAGGGGTCGTCATTAGGATTTGGATTGCAATAAGACCAGTTATTGCAGCAAATTCAACTATTGAAGTTGAGCAATATTACCATTGACATTAAACTGCATCTCCCCCCTTTTCTTCGTCTCAACTTCATGCATCAGGATATAGTGTAAAAGTTTACCACAAAACTTCATTCAGTGACCTAATCTAAAGATAGGACCCCCGCAACCATTGTATAGATCATCACAGTTCAAAACGGAAAAGACGTTTTCAAGAGTTTCAAACAATTTAAAATTACAATATTGATTTATCCTTGCAGAATAACGATCTTTACTTTGAATATAGTATTTCGATATTTTATGAGACATTTAAAACTTGTGGTAAATAGAAATGAAAAGTACATAAGTAATTTGTCATCAAAGAATTACATGAAATGTTGTCATCATCCAGAGATGACACAAGAGTATAGCATTATCAAAGTATTGCTATCTATTATTTTAAGCCTGCTCAGCTTTAATACTCCTCTTGTTTTGATGATAAACACAACATTTGATGTTTCTTGTGTGTGATGAGCTTTACAGGTATATCTTTAATAGCTAAAGATTAGCTTTGACACAAGCGACCAAGCTAGAGACTAGATTTGTGCCTTGCAAAGACAACGAGTCTTGCAAAGGCAGTTGCGACCAAAACAGAACAAAAGAATCAAACCAGAAGTGAAGACTATCAAAGGCGAAGGACTAGCGCAGTGTGTGGAGAGTCGTTGTGAGCTAGTGAATCCTTTGCTTCAACAAAAGTGAAGTGAAGCACGTCCCAGGTGGAAATTTTTCACCAGCGTGTAGAGTATTCGAGCCAGGCGAGGATAGTCGAGAAGCTTAGTAGGAGGATGTGTAATTCCTGCCTATGGGGAGAGAGGGATGCGAATTGCCAAGCTTGATGAATAGGAAAGGTGAGGAATGGTGTGAAGCAGATTGCCAACGTGGACGAAGTTTGTTACAAGGGTTGTTGCTCAAGAAAAGAAGAAATTTGTGTGGAATTCTGGTGAAGCTACTTGGTGGAGCGGTCACACAGATTACCAACGTGATGATCTTCTTTGTTGAAATATTGTATAGGTTTTCCTTACTTGGGGAAAAAGTTTGGAATTCTATAAATAGGTGTGATATGAGAATTATTAGCACACGAATTGAGGACCTCAATGGGAGAGAAATAGTCTAGCTTGCTTAGGAGAAGCAACCCAGGGAAAACACATAACAAGATTAAATAACTTGGAAGTTAGTATAGTTGAGTGTTTAGGATAAACACAACATGATTACAAAGCTAGGAGGTGAGTATAATTCAGTGTTTAGGGTGAGAAGCTAGTGATCTCTGAGGGAGCGAGTGTGTCAATTCACCTTGAGAGAAACAATAGGAGGAAACCTTCTATAGAGCTAAAGAGCGATTGTATTGAGTGGAGAGTTGTAAGTGATTGTAATTCTCTGTTTGATATAACGAATATATTGGTGAGTTTCATCCCGTGCTTGAGTTAAGACAAGAGTTCTCACCATACCAAATATCTGTGCATATTGAGATGAACTTTCTATCTAACAATTTGATGTTTGTATTGTGGTAAATCCCTTACTTCCACGTTTATTAAAAACTTGCTTTGTAGCGAGTTGTGTTTACAAATGGGACTTAGACTCACTCTAACATGTTTTTAAATTCCGCATCTTTAAAACACTTAATCTAGTCTATCGAGCTACTATTTTATAAGAGCTAGTCGATTTAAGCTACTCTATCCTATTCACCGAGCAATTTGTTCCTATATTAACTCGCTAAATTCGATCCTTGTACACTAGCTTTGTAGCTACTTGTACATCGGGTATAAGAGTAAGTGTGACATTATTTTCACTATATTAGCTCAGGTTCCTCATATGCATTGATTGACACTTGCTATATAGCTCAGGTTCCTCGCATATTGTAGAAGTAAAGGGATTGAGCATAATTTCTCAGCTCCTTATACTCTAGGACAAGTTGGTGTGGTTGAACGTAAGAATAGGACCCTAGAAGAAATGGCTAGAACTATGTTATTATCCAGCGGTTTACCATCAAGCTATTGGGCTCAAGTTGTGAGTATTGCTAGTTACATTATTAATCAAGCAATGCTTAGACCCTTGCTTGATAAAATCCCTATGATGTGCTTAAGGGGCAAACACCTAATATCTCATATCTAAGGGTGTTCAGATGTAAATGTTTTGTTCATAACAATGGAAGGGACTCTTTGGGCAAGTTTGATGCCAGGAATGATGAGGTTGTATTCTTAGGCTATGCACCGTCGATCAAAGCATACAAAGTTCTCAACAAGGGAACCATGAAGAATGAAGATAGCATCCATGTTAGGTTCGATGAGAGGCCTGTTGATACTAGTTCTGCCATGAGTGAAGATCCGTTTATCAAGGTTAGTCAATCTCTATCTCCTATTTCTTCTTCTCCTTCCTCTCCTTGTGTGGAGCCAGATTCAGGTAGCGAAGATGAAGAGGATGATAATACCGATCTTCCTTCGAGTAATGATGGCGTGCCAATAGTCGTTGAAGAGACAGCAAGCCCAAAATCTCCTTCTACAGATACATCTGATGAGACTCCCTTGCCGGCGACTCTAGAAGACTTTCAAGCGAGTCCAAGAGAAGTCGTTGAAAGCTCGCATGCCACTCAAAGAAAGACCACTACTCTCACTCTTCCTGATTCTACTAAAATTGAAGTGAGAAACTATCAACAAATGAAGGATCATCCAATGACAAATATCATATCCTCATTTGATCCAGGTACGCAGACTCGCTCTAGCGCTCAGTGCCATTATTCTAGTTGTGCCTTTGTATCGCTTCAAGTACCCAAAAATATCAATCAAGCGCTTCTTGATCCGGATTGGGTGACCGCGATGCAAGAGGAGCTTAAAGAATTTAAGCGAAATGAGGTATGGCTTCTTGTACCTAGACCAGCTAACAGAACTGTAATAGGGACTCAATGTGTATAGAGAAATAAGCTAGATGATACTGGAGAGGTGGTGCGCAACAAGGCTAGACTAGTAGCTCAAGGTTATAACCAACATGAAGGTATTGACTATGATGAAACATATGCTCCTGTTGCTAGACTTGAAGCTACTCATTTTTTAATTGCTTATGCCGCCCATAAGGAATTTAAGCTATTCCAAGACTTTAAGACTGCCTTCCTTAATGGTAAGATGAATGAGGAAGTTTATGTCAAGCAGCCACCCAGGTTTGAAGATCCAGATCATCCTGAGCGTGTCTATGTGCTTGATAAAGCACTCTATGGACTTAAACAAGCACCTCGTGCTTGATATCAGTGTTTGACCGATTACCTTCTCAAACAAAAATAACAAGTGAGGTCTTGTTGACAAGACATTGTTCATTAGAGAGGTAAAAGGTGATGTGTTGATTGTGCAAATTTATGTTAATGACATTATTTTTGGCTCCACTAATCTGCAGCTAGTCGAAGACTTCAAGAACAAAATGAGCTCAAAGTTTAGCATGGGCATGATAGGTGAGATCACCTTCTTCCTAGGTCTGCATGTAAATTAACTTCAAAAAGCTATTCAAATTCACCAATAAAAGTATATCAAGGAACTCCTAAAGAAGTATGATATGGAGAATAGTAAGCCGCTACCAACCCCTTTCTCAACCACCTCTAAGCTAGACGTTGGTCTTTATAGTGCCAAGGTGGATGGAACTCTATATAGGGGTATGGTAGGATCTCTTAAGTACCTCATTGCGTCTAGACCTGACATATTATTTGCAGTGGGTGTGTGTGCTTGTCCACAATCAGATCCAAGGGCTTCACATCTTGTGAATGTCAAACGAGTCTTCAAGTATTTGAGAGGGACTCCAGATTTGTGTCTCTGGTATCCAAATGATGGTAAGCGTTCTCTTATTGGATATACCGACGCAGACTACGCAGTTTATTTGGTGGATAGGAAAAGTAATTGTGGTATGGCTCAGTATCTTGGTCCTTGCCTTGTGTCTAGGGGCTCGAAGAAATAAAATTCCATATCCATGTCTACCACTTAAGCAGAGTACGATCGCGACAGCCGCTTGTTTTTCTCAATTGTTATGGTTAAAACAGCAGCTAGCCGACTATGGTGTCCCTTTAGGTACTCTGCTAATTCTTTGTGACAATACAAGCGCTATTAATCTTACTGAGAATCTAGTTCATCACTCTCGCTCTAAGAACATAGATGTTCGCCATCATTTTTTGTGTGATCATGTTGAACATAAGAGGGTGAAGATTACTCATGTACCAACAGAGAGCCAAATTGACGACATCTTTACTAAAGCACTAAACCGAGTACCTTTCTTAAATCTAAGGCTTCAGTTCGGCTTAATTCCTATCAATTAAACCATTTGCCCACTTGTTGTAAGTTTTTTTACTGGCTATGTTTAAGAAATTTATTTTTTCTTTTGGAACTTAGGATGAGGTGCGCTTTCATGATCTTTTCTTGTTAAACTTGTTATATCTGTGATAGGCGCAATCTTGATGGCGCCAAAGGAGCACCTAAGACGACAAAAGGGGCGTTTTCACTCACTTGGGCAATATAATGAAGCTTACGAGGCATCGGAAGCAAAGTCGCCAAAGTACGCTAGAAGCCGAGGGAAAACACGCTTACAGAGCCAAAACCACGGGCGCGACCAGCCTGCCGCGGTCGCGGTTCTCACCATGTCGGCCCATAAGCTCAGAACCAAATCCGCGCCCGCGGCTCCCTGCCGCGCCCGCGGATCTCCCTGATTAATTATTCCATTTTGACCATATTTTGTAACTCTTTTTCTCTAGATAGTCAATTTGGAGTAAATTAGTATTTGGACCATTCTTATGTAACTCCTAGCTCTTAATAGGTCAAAGGGGGAGTTTAGAAAAGTCTATTTGAGGGAGGAGGTTTTTAAGGGGTTCTTAGGTTGATTTTCTATTATCTAATTTTCACAAGTTGTAATCCAAGAAAACTCTCTCAATTTTGTACTTTGTTTTTCTAAGGAGTAATGGAGAACTAAACCCTTTTTGTGTTCACTTTGAAGTTCTAAGCGCTTGACTCGGGTCATTGTGGTAAGTTTCTTGTCCCTTTGTTCTTATCTTTCTTAGAAATTGTTCTTCGATCTCTTGCGCTTAAACTCATGATTGTTTTATATTGATTTTTCTAGAGTCATGAACTAGGTTAATTGATATTTCTCAATTTGCTAGGTTTAGATAATTCTATTTGAAGAGTTTAAACCTTTTGTAGCAAACCCTTTTCTCATGAACTATTTGTGATTGATTTTAGGGTAGAGATCTTAGATTCATGTCAAGTACCGACTATTTGTCAATGGTATTGCATGAACCTACTTATCTTTGTGCTTTAGCAATTATGCTATTAAATCTAGGTATTTCCGTGGTTGTAGCATGATTAAGGCCTCTAGGACTATTTGGACTAGTTGCTAATTATGAACAAAGAGTAGGACATTTTGCTTTGATTTGATTTGGATATTGGGTTTTAAGATTCTATGATCCACCGACCTAGTCAAGTTGCTAGAATTGATAAGTGAACCACTTTTAACCTAAATACTTTTTCCAACATTTGTGTGTTCTATTTTTTTTCCATCACAAAAACATTTCAAACCCCCCCTTGGTTACTCTTTAAAATCACATAGAAAAACTTTAACCAAAAAGCTTGCTCCCTTGGGTACGACCCTTTCTACCACTATACTCTAGTGGGAGTTTGGTTTATACTTTGACGAGGCAAGGCGACTTTAGCCTTTGTCAATCTGAATAAGAACTGATTAGCTTGATGAGTATATTGGTACAAACATGTTACTATCTTCTGTTTCATTGCATGCTCTTCTTTACCTCTTCTGAAAGTGGTGATAGTCTTCTTACCTTATTATATGCCTAAGAAATGACCCACTTATGAGTGTCCCTAAACTGACTTTAATGTCGCTTTCTGATTCCCTTGAGAAACTCCACAACATGAAGTATACATTATTGTGACAAAAAGTCAATATTCTATATGTGCATTATATCCCTCATAGTT
>NW_027370155.1:0-37792 GCF_046119375.1 Phyllobates terribilis
AGTATCTAGTGAATAGGGAATAAAATAACTAAAAAGAAATAATAAAATAGGGAAAAACAAATCAAATCTCAGACTTAAATCTGCAATTGGGCCGGTCCGTCTCTGCGGTCTCGATCGAGACTTTTGGGTCTCGGTCGAGACTTCGCCCCAGTTCTCAGATTCGGCGTAGGTCTCAATTGTGACATTGGAGTCTCGGTCGAGACATCTCTACTGAGGCTGAATCTCGATCGCGACTTCCGGGTCTCGGTCGAGACTTCTTCTCTGCAGCTCGTTCTTGGTCGTGACACCTCTCTCGGTCATGAGGCCTTCTCTCGAACTGGTCTTCGGTCTTCTATAAGCTTCAAGGCAGCTTGGCTTCGCCTCTAGGCTTCTCCATGGGTGTAGGGGTGGTATCCTTCTCTCTAGCTCCGTCCCAAATGCACTAAAGGTGAGTACAAACAGGATCTCCATAATAAAACCACAAAATAACGCTTATGAGCATCCCGCAAATCCATAAATGAACACCATACCTGATTCCGGGAATACCACTCAATAAGCACCTAAACACCACTAATCCTAAGATAATAGTCGCTAGTTAACATCGTATAATAAGCTCATATCAGTAGCATTGACGTTGGCTGCCTGTTTCTCCTTCCATGTGGCCATATCTTGCATCATACGCTCAACTTGCTCGTTCATGTACCTCATGGTGGTTTGTTACTCATCGATCATCCACCCAGTGTTCTCTTCGAGTGCTCTGGCGATGCTCTCAAGACGCTCAATCAAGCCCTGCATCAAGGTCCGTGTAGGAGGTTCCGGGTCGGGGTATGGTCCCCACCATTGCTGCGTAGGATGGGGCTGCTGCCTGGAGTAGTAGTAATTGTATTGTTGTTGCTCAGCCTACCTTTCAACAGCTCTGGTAGCTTCTTTCCGAGCCTCTATCTCAGCGGCTCTTGAAGCCTCTTCCTCAACGATCCTCGTGGCCTCTCTTGCTAATGCACTTTCAGCGGAGCCCTCTTGAAGCTTATCTAGCATGGCCTCCAATTCAGCCATCTCCTTGGCTGCTCTCATGATTCGTCCCAACCGGTATATATGATTATCGGAACTCATTAGTAACGTGGGTGTTGACCGTGTAACGTTCAACAACAAAGATAATTAGAGCACAAACACAAGAAATGAAAACTTGACTCCCAAGCAACGACGCCAATTTGACGGGGTTGTCATAGCCCTATCAAAGTTAATCCTTTCTAACTTCTCTACGGGTGTAGAGCGGTATGTACGAGTTGAATCCCACATGGAGTCAATATGTCTAATCTTGGGCTTGCAATGGAATTAGCTTTAAAGTAACCAAAAAGGGAAATAGGGGGAATATGGTGAAAATGACTAAATGATCTAGAAGACAATAAATACAAACGCTTTGGTCTCCAGACATCTACCTACAGATTCATGGGTTTGATCCTTGATTTCCCATTGCTAATGGGGTTCATTCTCTCAATTATATGCTAAGTTTATCCAAATCCATGTTTGTAAATAGTTAATCAGGTCAACTAGTTCTAACAACCCTTACCTACGAATTCAGCCCTAAAACTATTAAGACTATCTCCTAGGCAGCATAAAGTCTATGAATAGATAGGAAGATGCAGCGCCACTTGGCTACTAACACCTCATTAACCTCCACACATCTACAAGTCCAACTAGTCCAAGTAAATGAATTGCCACTAATTAGGCAAGGTTCTCCAACTAGGATAAATCACGCCCTAGCTATATGAAAGAGATATATAAACCTAGGTATCTGAGCTAGTTAAATACATCGCAATTCATCAATGATATAAGCAAGAGGATAAAACAAATCAAATAGCATATATTATTATTAGAACCATAAGAGGAAATGTACAAACTCATACCTCTGCAGTCTTCTGCCTGCAGAACAAAGCTTATGAGACTACTCTTTCCTCATTCTAATAAACCTAAGAAATTATTGTATGTGTCTTATATGGAGGCAAAGATCTCATCTATTTATAAAGAAACTAAGCCTAGACAATAAGTAGTAAGAAGCCCAATCCGAAATCTATACAAAAATTAGGTAAAAGCCTACTTAAACTCCTGCAAATTTGGGCTTCTCGCGGCGTAGAACAGGAAAAAGGCGTGGGCACGCATGTGGCGGCACGGTCACACCGATTCTTAACAACTAAGGAGCGGTCGCACCAATTCGGGTGTTGTCACGCCACTCTGCAGTTCTTCTCCCTTGGTTGCACCCTAGGAGAAAATGCTTCGTCTTTGCCACTTCTTTGAGCGTGCTTGCTCCTCGCCCTCCGCATCTTCTCCCTTGTACTCGTGATCTTCGTATTTAGCTTCTTTGCTCCACGAAGTCAGGACTATGGAAATGTGCTCCAATCATGGCCTAATATGCCGGTAATTGATGCTAACTTCTACTCCTTACAACGTATGAGATGACGTCAATCAGTGGGATTTTATGGGGGATACTCTCATCGATGCGGGTTTCTCCGACTCTTCGGTTAGGTGGATATCGGGGTGCATCTAGACTTCCTCTCTGCAGGTTCTTTGGAATGGGAAAGCTACGGAGTCCTTCCATCTGAGTAGGGGTATCCGTCAAGGGGACTCTATTTCCCCATACTTGTTTGTTCTTTGTCTTAATCGCCTGAGTCAAGTGATTGAAGAATCACATAAGAATGACTATTGGAAGCCAGTCTTTGTCTCTAGGGGCGGGCCTCCTCTTATACACATTATGTTCGCGGACGAAATCCTTCTCATGGGGGAGGCCTCAGTGAGCCAAGTGTCTGAGATGAAGAGGTGTTTGGAGCTTTTTTGTTGTTTGTCGTGGCAAAAGGTTAACCTTTCTAATTCTCGTATTTTTGTGTCTCCCAATGTTTCAGCTGGCTTGCGTAGGGACATTGCGAAGGTTAGTAATATGAGCATGATGGATGATCTTGGGATGTACCTTGGCGTTCCTCTTCTTCAGAAAGCCATGCGGACCGATACTTTCAAAATGCTCTTTAACAAGATTCAAGCTAGGCTTTGTGGTTGGAGGACTAACTTTCTTAGCTTGGCCGGGAGGATTACACCTTGCTAAGACGGTTTTACATTCCATACCGTTTTATACGATGGCTACTCTTCCTTTCACTGATAAAATTTGCAAGAGGTTTGATCAAATCACTCGCACCTTTATTTGGGTAGGGACGGAGAATGCTAGAAGGATGCATCTTGTTAGTTTGGACGAGATCACCAAGCCCTTGGAGTTGGGGGGTTTATGGGTCAAGAAGATGGTGGACCTCAATCTTGCTCTTAACATCAAAGTTCCTTTGTGGTTTATGCACGCCCGTGAAGAGATTTGGGCGCGTGATATGTTTGCTCGACGCTTATCGAGCGAAGTGACCCTTCCCCATCTTGGAGAGCAATCAAGAAAGGGGTTGACCTTGTCATCCAGAGAGGTGTTTTTTGGGTCTTGGGAGATGGTCGCCAGATTCATTTTTGGTCGGACACTTGGGTCGGGGAAAGACCTTTCAAAGAGTTCAGTCGGGTTGCGTGCGGTACGGTGGAGCTTGAGTTAAAGGTAGCCAATTTTTGTGAGCTGGGAAAAGGTTAGAGCTAATTTATTGGCTTCGTCTAGGGGAGACTTGAAGTAGATGGAGACTGTTGATGTTCAGGTATCAGTTGATGGTTTGGCACCTGGGGAGGTCCTTCGGTTGGGGGATGTGACTGCTAAGGAGGCGTGTGGACCGTTTGTATAAGGGGAGTAGAATCGTAGGCTTGAGTCCGTCAATGACAAAGCGACACCTACGGACATGGTAGTTGAGCACTCTGCAGACATCCCACCACCTTCTAGTCCTCATAAGGTGGCTTCTATGGCTTTGAGAGAGTCGAGGTTGTTAGATGTTGATATGAATTCTACTACGTCTGTCGACAACGGGAAGAGGAATCTTAGACGTCCTAGCAGCGTCCGACAGGAGGTTTCCCGACAAATGCCTTAGCTTGGAATGTGCGAGGGCTTGGCCAAGCCTGGAAACAAAATGGTGTGAAGGAGGTGATTCGTAAGTTCTTTGCAAAGGTATGTGGTCTTTTAGAGACTAAGTATGGTAGAGGTGACATTTCTGCTCTTGTCAGGCGTATGGTTCCTGGTTGGGAGTTCACTACGAATTTTCAACTAGACTAGCGCGGTCGTATTCTTGTTGTCTGGGATCCTAGCTATGTTGATTTGGAGATTCTGACTATGTCTACGCAGCATATTGGGTGTCTTGATACATGAAAGACTTCTGGTGTTCCATATGGTATTTGCTTTGTGTATGGTCTTCATTCTGTTGTTGCCAGGCAGCCACTATGGGATTATGTTGATCAGCTGTTTGCGGCACATGATGTTCCCTGGCTGCTCATGGGGGATTTCAACTGTGTCATGAATGCGAACGAGCGATTTCATGGTGAGGTTGTTCGTATGCCTGAGTGTAGAGATTTGATTGATGCATGTAGGCGACATGGGCTGACAGATGCTCCTACGTCTAGTACATCACTCTATACTTGGACCAATGGAACTGTCTGGAGCAAGCTTGACAAAGTTTTAGTTCATCCTGGTTGGTTTTCTGCTGAGCATTATGTTAGGGTTGTGTACCCAGATGTTGGTATCCTTTCGGATCACAAGCCTTGTGTTGTTACTCTCAGGCGACCTGAGTTTTGTGGGAATATGTACTTCAAGTTCTTTAGCATGTGGGCTGATCATCCGCGGTTTATTGAGGTGGTCTCGAATGGTTGGGTGCATCCTCCTCAAGGCACGTGCCAATTCAGACTTGCCAAACTCCTCAAGAGATTGAAGTACCCTCGTAGTAGTGCTTTGCCTCAATAAGGCTGAGTTTAGTCACATCTCCTCTCGTGTTGTTGCGGCTATCTCTGCATTTGCTGTTGGTTTAGTGGATCTCAGACAGGGTCCGGATGTTCCGGAATTGATTCAGGCTGCTTCTGATGCACGTGCGGCTGCTTCTCGGCTCTCTGCCGCTGAAGCTAGTTTTCTTGGGCAGCAGCGAAAGCTAGATATGTTCTTTTGAGTGATCAGTGTACGAGGTACTTTCATAGGCTGATGAAGGCTAATGCTCGGAAGAGCTACATTGCTTCAGTGATTGACAGGACTGGTATGGCTACTACTACTATTTATGTTGTTGCGGTTGAGTTCCTTGCTTTTTATCAGGGGTTGTTTGGGACTGCTGTGCCAGTTCAGTTGCCTGCTTCGTCTGTGTTTGCCCTTGGTCCTCGGTTGTCTGCTGAAGCGAGTGATTCCTTGGGTGTTGAGGTTTCAGTTGATGAGATTAGAGCTGCTCTTCGCATTGAACCCTGATGGGTTCAATGAGAGGTTCTTCAAGGCCTCATGGGAGATTACTGGTCCTTATGTGTGTGCAGTTGTGAAGGAGTTCCTTGTCAGTGGGAGACTTCTGAAACAGCTCAATCACACTATTATTTCTCTTGTTCCGAAGGTGGATTCCCCATCCAGAGTTGAGCACTACCGACCGATTGCGTGCTGCAATGTTGTCTGCAAGCTAATCTCGAAGATCATGACTGCTCGGCTTGCCAGAGTTCTTGGGTACTCTCATTGACCCGGCCAAAAGCGCTTTTGTGGAGGGGCAGCTGATGAATGAGAATATTTTTCTCGTCAAAGAACTGCTGAGGAGATACTCAGTCACTAGGGATACTAGACGGTGTTTCCTGAATGTAGACATTGCCAAGGCATATGATACTGTGTCTTGGGATTTCCTTCGGTTCACTTTGCGTCATCTGGGTTTGCCTGCTCGGTTTTGTGCATGGGTTATGGAGTGTGTCACTACTGCTACTTATTCGATCAAGGTCAATCGTGGTCTTCATGGTTTATTCCCTGGTCAACGAGGATTACGGTAGGGCCATCCTCTCTCTTCTCTGTTGTTTGTGTTGTGTATGGAGATGTTCAGTAGATTGATGCGCGGGGATACTGTTGTTCCAGAGTTTGGTTACCATCAGCACTGCGCAGGTATTGAGCTCACTCATTTGATCTTTGTTGATGATGTCGTTTTGTTCTGTCGAGGGGATGTTCCTTCTGTTTCCATCCTCAGTGACTGTCTCAGGAAGTTTAGGGATATGTCTGGCTTACGGGTCAGTGCGGCTAAGTCCTCTATGTTTTTGGCTTCGGTACCAGATGATGAAGTGGGTACTTTACGTGCTATTACGGGTTTTCGAGAGGGTACTTTTCCTTTTAGGTACCTTGGGATCCCGATCAGTCCGCACAACCTTTGGGTTATGGACTATAAGCCGCTTCTGGACAAGATCAGTGGGTATCTTAGTGCTTGGGCGAGGAGGAGTTTGTCCTTTGCTGGTCATCGTGAGCTTTTGGCTTCTGTGATTCAGGGTGTTGAGGGTTTCTGGCTGTCTATTCTTCATGTGCCTGCAGGAGTTCTTTCTGTTCTGATCACCCTTTGCAGGAATTTTCTGTGGCGTTGGCCGCGAGTTAGCTGGAGTAGTATCTGTTGTCCGAGACAGGAGGGGGGGTCTCGGCCTGTGTGATTTGGCTGTCTGGAACAGCTGTTTCCTCCTGAAGTATTATTATCATATCTCTGAGGGGCGGGAGAGTCTTTGGATTCGTTGGATTCACCACAGATTCCTGCGTATTGATAGCCCTAGTACTTGGGTGGCTCACCGTCGGGATTCCTCTCTGATCAAGGGGATTCTGCTGCTAGAGATAGAGTTGTTCAGATGGCTGATAGAGAGTTGGGAGTTGAGGAGACTCTTGATAGTTGGTGTACTGCTAACAGGTTCCGTGTCTCGGATGCGTATGACGCGCTCCGGGATAGGAGACCGAGTGTGGCTTGGAAGGCTGAGGTCTGGCCCAAGCACAACACTCCTAGGCTTTCGTTTATTTTGTGGTTGGCTGTGCTCGGTTGGTTATCTACCTATGACAGATTGTCCTTCCTTGTTGTTGATCCGTGCTGTCGTCTATGTGAGTTGGCAGATGAGTCTCATTCGCACCTCTTCTTTTAGTGTTCGGTCGTTCTGAGCGTCTGGCATGCAATCTGTACTAGGTTTTGCATCCCTCACTCTTGCACTTCTATTGGTAGTACTATGGTCTGGCTGCGCGCACATGCACATGGTGGAGGAGTTCTCGCTAGGTCCCAGACTTTTGTGCTGTCGGCGACGGTTTACTTGGTTTGGCAGGCACGGAATGCGCTTTTTTTTAGCACAACCAGATTCCGGTTGAGATCATTGTTAGACAGATTAGCATTCATGTTTTTAGACTTATTTATGACATGTTTCCTATGACTATGGTTATCTCATCACTTGGACACTAGTTCTGTTGATTATTTAGCACAGTATGAATAGCATGTGTGTTATGCCATGTGTGCTCTTGGACTGTCTGTGATTTGAATTCCCTTTTGGAACATACCATTTATATTATTTACCTTTTAACAAAAAAAAGACCTGCAATCACGAATAATAATAAAAGTGCACCTCATCTTTGTTAAAATATGCAACATAAACTTACTGGATAGGCTATAATCACGATACTCTAAGCATCATGAACGATGATAAGATCTTCACTCTCCTACACACCACAAATCATTTTTAATTTGTGTTGGCTATGCATTAGCGGTAGAAGCTTCATCCAACAAAAAAGTGTGATTGATCAACTACATATACTTATTGCTTAGCCTCCCCACCAACAAACAACAATCTAAAAACGTAATTGTATGTAGGGGGAACTAGAAGTATGAGGGAGTAAGGGAGCTCAAGCTATAGGATTTTTGGACTGGACGAATAAATTACAGATTCATTGTTTATTTTCTATAGATGCTCAATGGATATAAGACCTAAAAGCATCCATAATGATAATCTTTAAAAATATTAAATAAAGATAAAATAAATGTATAAAAGATATTTGCAAGAATTCTTGCAATTAGTTCTTAATAAACTCTCCACAAGAGTTTTATAATAATCACTTGTTTTTTGTGACACCCCCTAAGTCTATTTAGTTTCTTCGGATTTTTCACCTGGTACTCCTGAGGTAAGGCGAAATTATTCTGGTGTACCAAACCTTTGTGTGATAATGTGTATAGTGTGGTTATTTGTAACTCATATAAATAGCTTTCATATGCTCTGTGATTAACTAATTCTGTTAGTTCAGTAATAACAGAATATGAGTTTCAACTTCATTCATCCTCTCTAATCTTGTTCAATCATTACAATCAAGAAGTTTCATATGGTATCAGAGCTTAATAGAAGCTCATGATTGAAGATTGTTTCCGCGCGTTTGGTTGATCGATGTCTTCCTGTGATGAATCCAGTAATGGTTTGTCTGACGTTGAGCACAGGCGTGTTCATCGTCATCGGGTTGGATCAAGGAGGATGGATCCCTCACATTCACCTCATTTTCGCAATCGATATTCTCCACATCGTTCGCGTTCGCGCTCACGCAATAGAAGGCGAGTTCGCCGACGAACTCGTACTCGACGACGCAGATCATCGTCTTCGGGTGAAGAATCAGATCCACTGGTTGTCGCGAAGACGGATAATCTTGCACATTCGTTGATTCCGCAGAAGTTTAATGGCAACAACTTTTTTAATTGGAGCAGGAACGTGAAGCTGGCATTGGGAGCGAAAACGAAGCTTGCACTTATGGATGGTTGTTGTCCAAGGCCAGCTGAAGGAGATAGGAATGGAAAGAAATGGATCAAGGCTGGTTACATGGTCCGCTGCTGGTTGTTGAATTCCATGGACAACAAGATTGCTGACAACTTTGCATTTGTGGATTCAGCACATCAACTTTGGACTGAATTGCTAGAAATATTTGGACTAACTAATGGTCCAATGCTTTTCCAGTTGAGGCGATCTTTAGTTTCAATACAGGAAGGGAAAAGGTCTGTTGGTGAGTACTATTCATCCATAAAGAAAGTCTGGGATGAAATTAGTGCACTGGAAGAATCTCCTCAGTGACAATGTGGTTCTTTCTTGGAGTGTTCTTGCGATTTAGTGAAGAAGATGCTAGAAAAAGAAACCAGAAATTAGTTGATTGATTTTCTCATGTGCTTGAATTCTGAATTTGATAGTGTGCACAGTACCATCCTAGCTTCAGATCCTCTCCCGACAATAAACAAAGCCTATTATCTCATACAACAAATTGGAAAACATAAATCTATTACCAACTTAATACCAAGGTATGATAATCCTGTTAATGGACTTGACAATGGTATGGCATGCTCAGTATTCTTTGTCTGCAAAAGAGAAGGCAACCATTCAAAAGTATATTCAGAACAAAGGGAGGGTTTGTGAACATTGCAATAAAAAAGGCCATTCTAAGGAGCGTTGCTATAAGTTGATTGTTTATCCAGAGAATTGGAAATTTAAAGAGCATCGTACGGAGAATTGTAAAGCAGGTGAAGGTCCTTCTGTAAATTGGAGAAACAAAGAAAAAAGGTGAATGCATCTGTGATAGAAGATAACCCTCTGGAGGATCAAGTCTCTGCAAATGTGGTACAGAATTCTACTTTTGATCGGACAACTATGGACAAAATGTGTCATGAAATTGCTAAGTTGATGAAGGATAACGAAGCTTCTACAAGCTTAGCAGGTACTTTACCTTCTTATGCTCTACAAGCTAGTTATTCTAATGCTGTGATTTCCTGGATAATAGACACGGGTGCCACAGATCATATGATCTATGATGAGACTTTATTTTCTGAAAAAAAAGGTGCTTAGACAAATCAGTTAGTGTCATGTTGCTTGATACAAGTATAAAAAATGTATGGTTTGTTGGGTCTGTTGTGCTCATCTATGGATTTGTTCTGCGTGAAGTGTTGCTAGTGCTAGAATTTAAACACAATTTGATTTCTGTGACCAGTCTTCTTGATAATGGTTTGCTTGGATCTTTGCATCCTAAATATATTTCATTTCAGGACCCTATCACTAGAAAGAAGGTGATCCAGGGTGTTAGAACTCGAGGATTGTTCTTGTTGGAATATGCTCAGGGAGAAGGTAGAAAATCTACAATGGAGAACAAACATCAACTTGTAGCTTTGGTGAAGTCTCCTAAGAATGAGAGTCTTTGTAACATTCTTCATAGAAGATTAGGGCATTGCTCAATAGGAAAATTGAGACACTTACACATTACTTTGTCAGTTTCAGATGATTTCAAGTTGTATTGTGAAAGTTGCATTCTTGCAAAACAGTGTAAAGAATCTTTTGAAAGAAATGAGTCATTGGCAGTTCATCTGTTTGATCTTGTCCATTTTGATGTATGGGGTCCCTATAAAACACCCACACATCATGGTGCTTCTTATTTTTTTACTATCTTAGATGACTGCACAAGATTCACGTGGATTTATTTGTTCAAGGAGAAAACTGAAGTCAAGAACATAATATAGTCCTTTTCTTATGTTGAAAATCAATTCAGTAAGGTTATCAAGGTTCTAAGAAGTGATAATGGTACTGAGTTCATGAATCAAGCTTGCCAGGATTTGTTTACTACAAAAGGTTTCATCCATCAACGGAGTGTCCCAGGCAATCCTCAACAAAATGGAAGGGTTGAGCGTAAGCACATGCATGTTATAGAGACAACCAGGGCAATGAGAATTCGTGCTAACTTGCCAGTGCGTTTTTGGGGTGAGTGTGTTTTAGCTGCTGTTCATGTCATTAATAAACTCCCTAGCTATGTTTTAAATTGAAAGATTCCATACCAATTGTTATTCAACAAGGAAGTGTGTTATTCTGACTTAAGAGTTTTAGGGTGCTTGTGTTTTGAAAAACCAAGTACTATGGCAAAAGATAAGCTTAGAGTTCAGACCAGGAAGTGCATCTTCATGGGGTATTTGCCAACACAAAAGGGTTTTAAATTGTATGATATAGAAGGCAAATATTTCTTCACGTGCAGAGATGTTGTTTTCAATGAAGAGATATTTCCATACAAGTTAAATGCGGAGGCTGAAGAAAATCTTGTGTCATCTCAGAATACAGTGCCTACTATACATTCATGTCAAACATCTGACATTGAAGCAGTTCTGAATACAGAGCCTACTCTGCCAGTTGCTAAGAAAATACCTATTACCCGATGGTCCATAAGGGTTATAAAGCATCCGGCTAAGCTCAAAGACTATGTCTGTACTATTAGAACTGACCTGTGTTATGACACATCATTCCATGCTGCAAAAGTATTTGATTTGTCTGCTTTTTCAGAAAACTTTGTGCAGGCTTTTTGCAACACATGTGTTGTCACCGAACCTCAGACGTAGAAACAAGCTCAGGGTCAACATTGTTGGGAGGAGGCAAAAGAATTAGTAGCTCTGGAAAGAAATCAGACATGGATCATGACAGACTTAGCACATGGCAAGACTACTATTGGCTTTAAATGGGTGTTAAAAATCAAGTTTCATCCAAATGGCACAGTAGAACGTTATAAGGCACGGCTGGTGCAAAGTGTTATACTCAGATTGAAGGAAAAGACTACAAGTATACTTTTTCTCCAGTGGCTAAGTTAGCTTCAGTAAGAGTATTACTTGCTCTGTCTACCACAAAGAATTGGGATATTCATCAATTAGATATTAACAATGGTTTCATACATGGCTATTTGGATGAAGAAGTATATATGCTACCATCTGAAAGGTATGCTAAAGCTAAGAAAGGACAGGTTTGTAAATTGTACAGAAGTCTCTATGGTTTAAAACAAGCATCAAGACAATGGAACATGGAACTCACCAAATTCCTACTCAACATGGGTTATAAACAGTCAAAGCATGACTATTCCATTTTGATTGCTATAGCTCTTGTATATGTTGATGATCTGCTCATAACTGGTGATGATGTTCTTACTGTTGCACAGACTAAGTCAGGGTTACATAAGGCCTTTACCATTAAAGACCTTGGCTTAGTGATGTTTTTCCTTGGTTTGGAAATTGCCAAGTCACAAAAAGGTATTGTGATTAATCAAAGGAAATTTCTTTTGGATATTCTAACAGATATAAACATGCTTAACTATAAAGAGACTGCATTTCCACTTCGTAAAGAGCTGGGATTAACCATTGATGAAGGGAAGATTCTTGATGATCCTGCAGTCTATTGAAGATTGATAGGAAGACTTTTGTACCTCAACATCACAAGACCAGACATCTCATATTCTGTTCAGCATTTGAGCCAATTTTTGAGCTGTCCACGTGAACCACATATGCAAGCTGCAATGCATGTTGTTAGATATCTTAAATCCACTCTAAATTGGGGATTGTTCTACTCATCTGAATCAGATTTGACAGTCCAAAGCTACAGCGACGCAGATTGGGCTGCGTGCAAATTCAATGCAAGGTCTGTATCTGGTTACTGTGTTTTCTTAGGAACCTCTTTGGTGTCATAGAAAACTAAGAAACAAAGAACAATGTTCAAGTCCTCTGCTGAAACGGAATACAAATGTCTTACACAACCAGTGAAGTTGTTTGGATCCATGGTTTAATGCAGGAACTTCATGTCTCTATTCAGCTTCCTATTACTATGTTTTGTGACAACCGGGCTGCTCACTACATCGCAGCTAACCCCGTATTTCACGAGAGAACTAAACATCTCAAAATTGATTGTCACTACATTAGAGACAAAGTTGCTGAAGGCTTTCTACACACTACTCATTTCAAGTCTCAGATGCAACTCGCCGACTTGATGACCAAAGCACTAGGAAAAGAACAACATCGCTACCTTTCGTTCAAGCTCGCCCTTGTAGAAACACCTACAAGTCTCGCTTTAGGGATGTGATAATGTGTATAGTGTGGTTATTTGTAACTCATATAAATAACTTTCATATGCCGTGTAATTAACTAATTTTGTTAGTTTAGTAATAACACAATATGAGTTTCGACTTCATTCTTCCTCCCTAATCTTGTTCAATCATTACAATCAAGAAGTTTCATACTTGGCATTTTTCTCCGGGTACCCATGAAGTTTTGTTTTTTTCCGCCAAACCACCTTCAATCGAATGTTAACAGATCTGTTAACATATTTCGTGTTGCGTCTCTTCTTTGAGCTTCTTCTTCCTCTATATTTCATCCTCTTCTTCCTCTACACTTCATCCTCTCCTTACTCCTTCATCCTTTTCGCCCATTTTGAGCTTCGTCCTTCGACCTCCTCCATTCGAGCTTCTCCATTCGACTTCCTGAACCCTAATTCAAATCTGTGAGAAACCTTTGTCCGTCTCCTCTTCGAGCTTGATGAACCCTAATTCGATTATGTGAGAAACTTTTTAACTTTATGAACCCAATTTCGAATTTGTTTAATTCTTTCTTAATTTCTGAAGGTCCTAATTCGAATTTGTGTAGTATCAGTATCCTAATTCGAATTTGTTGCAATTGATACTAATTGACTTCTACTAATTGACTTCTACTAATTGACTTACTAATTCAGTTTTTGTACAGTGCTATCACATTTTTGTGTAGTATCGTGTTGATTACAAGTGTAGGAAAATTTTCTTGCCTTCTTTGCTGACTTAAATTAGTGTTAAACAGAGACAACAAGTTATTGCCTTCTTTACTGATTTTGTAGAGTTATTGACTTACTGACTTAAAAAATCGCTCGCTGCAGATGAAGACTGTAAAAAATTGACTTACTGATTTTGTGCAGTTTTGATTAGTTATTGACTTACTGATATCAGTGATTATTGACTTACTGATTTTGTAAAAAAAATTGACTTACTGACTTTGTGCAGTTATTGAATTACTGAGTTTGTGCAATTTAGTTATATAGCCAGGTATACTTTTTCCTGGTAATGAAATACTCGTAGCTGCAAACCGTGATCTAGGAACAGATAAACATGTTTAAAACAAACAAACACTAATAATTGACTAACTGTGTTCAAGTGATAATAAAAACCTTTTACGATCATTCTTTTCAACCATATTGACAAGCAAACCAAGAATGGTGACAAGGAGATCAATCTGTTGATCATTAAGACGTACATCTGCTTGGCTTTCAAGGTCAATTTCTGAATTCCACAAGGAATCTAAGTCCCTTGTGCAATTCAGTTAATCTATTGATCATTTTGTGCAGTTTTGAATAGTATTTTTTTTTTCTTGTACAATATAGTTATATAACCAGGTTTTAAGATTCATGATTTACCTTGGAATTCAGTAGCTTTTAAGATCCATGATTTACCTTGAAATTCAGTAGCTTTTAAGACAACATCATACCAGTGACAACAAGATATCAGTGACAATTTTGTGACAATGTAATAGTTACAAGCATTTCAAGTGCACATGTAATGGTTTGTTCGGAGCGTCATGAATTGAAGAGGTTTATCAAAATGTCGTGGTTTCTTTGGAGCGCAACTTTATAATTATCTTATTTTCTAATGTTTTATATAGGTTTGTGAGTTAACACTATATTGTTGTAGGTGTGGCAAAACAACCTATGTTGTAAGCTTTATAATTATCTTTTGAAACATCAAGGATTCTAAGTCTAAGATAAAGAGATCAGTTTGATCCCCACTGTTTCATAAAAAGATTAGTTTGATCCCTCCTGTGGCAAAACAACCTATGGCTCATTGTTATTATGAATTCTAATTCTATTGTAGTCACAATTAACATCCCTACTGTTTTGGCATCTCATAGTTATCACAATGTGATATGGTTATATCAAAATTTCCAACTTTAATACTGGTCGGAGACGTGTATGGAATATCGACATTTAAAGGCTTCACAAACCAAGAAATATTAACTTGATCTAAACGTAGGAGATCAATGCTTATATCCTTTAGAAGTTTTTTTTAAGTAATATATTCAATATCAACTTCTTAAGATAAAATAGGTAATTTAGAATTGTTTCTTCAACAATGTTGGCGTCACATACATTATTTAGAAATTAGATGAATCAATTGTTGGCTTCACATACAGAAAGAATAGCAGGAAGCACACTGCTTCTATAACTTAAGTCACAAATGAATTACACTGGTCCAGAGCTGAACAGCTGAAATCGTAATAGTTTTCACAGTAGAAGCCATTACTTTAGTTCCCTAGCAGTCACTCCTCCTTTACAAGTCTTTACATTATAGTCAAAATCACTAAACTGCACAAAATTAATAATTCAATAACTGCACAAAATAAGTGAGTCAATTTTTTACAAAATCAGTAATTCAATAATCACTGATATTAGTAAGTCAATAACTAATCAAAATTGCACAAAATCAGTAAGTCAATTTTTTACAGTCTTCATCTGCAGCGAGCAATTTTTGGAATCAGCGAGCAATTTTTGGATTCAGTAAGTCAATTAGTAGAAGTCAATTACTAAGTCAATTAGTAAGTCAATTAGTAAATCAACTGCAACAAATTCGAATTAGGATACTGCACAAAAGAGGATACTGCACAAATTCGAATTAGGACCTTCAGAAATTAAGAAAGAATTATACAAATTCGAATTAGGGTTCATGAACTTAGAAAGTTCCTCACAGATTTAAATTAGGGTTCATCAAGCTCGAAGAGGATACGGAAAAAGGTTTCTCACAGATTCGAATTAGGGTTCAGGAAGCTCGAATGGAGGAGGTCGAAGCACGAAGCTCGAAATGGGCGAAAAGGATGAAGGAGCAAGGAGAGGATGAAGTATAGAGGAAGAAGAGGATGAAGTATAGAGGAAGAAGAAGCTCAAAGACGAAACGTAGCAGGAAAAATGTTAACGGATCTGTTAACATTGGATGGAAGGTGGTTTGGTGAAAAAACACAAAATCTCATGGGTAGCCAGAGAAATATGTCAAGGTTTGGTATACATGGAAAATTTTGCCTTACCTCAGGTGTACGGGGCGAAAAATCCGTAGTTTCTTTTTCTATATCAAACGTAAACTGGCACCAAACCTATCCATATTCACTAACTGTATCAAGACCCACAATGCCAAGGTCCAAATATCCTGACAGCAACTTCCTTACAATATCTTTTAGCTGCTGAAACAAAACTTCCATGTTTGGAAGCTGAAATATTACATCATTTATGGAGGAGGTATGACCATTGTAATAAACATAATAATATTAATATTGTAACTTCCATCATCATCATCACCATCATGATTGAATGCCACAATAATTCCTAAAGGCATTCAATGCATCAGTATATGAGTACTGTTGGACCGCTAATATTGATCCAGGCCCAAAGAAGGGGAAGTCGGTCCACTATGAAAAAGGCCAAGACCCAACAAGTATCTTCAGCTATAAATAGGGAGATGGAAAGTTGAAAAGGACTGATCACTGTTCATTTTTGCCTCTTATAGCAAGAACGAGAGCTCTCCTTCACGAATTCGCGTACAAACACTACATCAGTTTATATTCAGCTTTCGCGAGCAATTTCTTTCTTCCCATTTTGCATCACGCATTTTAAATATCATTCCATATTACTTTCTACGCGAATGAATTCTAACTTGAGCGTCGGAGAGTCAAATCCAGAGGCCTCCCTCCTCTGGGTTTGATACGCAGGTACACGAAGACGTACAACGCGAAGTCTCTTACCTTCAAGAAGCATCTCCAGTCAACGCGAAGTCTCTTACCTTCAAGAAGCATCTCCAGTCAACGCGAAGTCTCTTACCTTCAAGAAACATCTCCAGTCAACGCGAAGTCTCTTACCTTCAAGAAGCATCTTCGATCAACGCGAATTCCTCAAGTCCCTCGTGTAGAGTGTTGACTACACGAAGTTTTCCGGGCTCCAACACTGACGCCGTCTGTGGGAACCTTTTCACGAAGCTAAGCTAAGACATGGTACGTTTGGAGGGTCTCCCAAGTGACGACGTTCGCGAGGAACGTTCACGATCACCAGCTAGTTCACGACCGGGACATACGTGGATCTCTCAGGAAGAATTCGAAGACTTTCAGAACTGGAGAGAATATATGGCAAACCGGGCCCGGTCCGCGGACGGATCTTGCCAAGACAGGGGTACAGTTGACGACACCCCCTCAGACTACTATTCACGCGGTACCTGCCCAGATACATACAGTTACCGGGGCCAAACACCATACGGCTCAACGCGTAGACAGGATCACGAACAACCACGATATCCACCACCGCCACCACAGCCGCCCCGAGAGCAGTTGTACCCGGAGCATTTTGCAAGATCTCCACTATACGCTAACGCCCCACCACCATTTCCCTATGACCCATATTTCCCTATGCACGCCCAGAGACAACATCGTGAACCAACTACAATCTTCGTTGACCACATCATGCACGCCTCGGTTCGCGGCGATTTCAAGTACCCATCAATGAAGGAATACACGGGAAGTGAGGACCCCGTCGAGCACGCTAGTCGATACCGGTATGCCATGCTTGCCAGCAATGCCGACGACGCAGCAATGTGCAAAGGTTTCCCGAATACCCTGTCTGGGGCAGCCCTGAGCTGGATCCTGGACCTCCCCAAAGGAATCATAAACAATTTCACAGACCTGGAGAGTAGATTCCTCAGCCACTTTAACGCTTCGCGTAAGCAGGAAGTGGTAATGCAACATACCGCGGGCATCCAGCAAGGCCCGGACGAGTCTTTGGCCGACTATGTAGCGAGATTCACGGTCGTGGTCATCCAAGCCACCGATTTTAAAGATGACACAGCCAAGTACACGTTCCTTCGTGGACTGTGCAACGATACTGAATTTAAAGACCGAATGAGCAGAAAGAAAGTTCTCACGTATGAGGGCATGCTAGAAAGGGCTCACGAAGAAATCCAAGGGAAGATGATAACGGGTCAGAATTCGCAGGGTTCGAGCCAGAGAAACCAGAACTGGGGTCCTAAGAGACATCACGAGCAGGGCAAGCCAAGAAAGCAGGGTTACGATCCGCGGATACATGTAAATCAGCCTCGCGACCAGCAGGGGAGATTCCAGGCTCAGAATCTCATGGCTAATGTCGCTCAAGGGGGTGTCCAGAGGGGGAAAAGGCCGGCAGAGCAACGACCAATGTGGTGTGAAAGGCATAACACTAAGAATCACGACTCCTCGGACTGTCGATCAATCAGGCAGGAGGCCGACGCGGAGAACAGATGAGTAATGTCCGCGCAGCGATCAGGGGCAAACCCGCAGCATCGCGGGCAGGGCAATCACGCAAGTGCTCAGACTTTCCCGCAGTCGGATGGTTTCGTGGGAACAATATCAGAAAGGCATACGCCAAGGCTCGCGAGCAGGGCAGAACAGAGACGCGCATCCAATACCACTCTCCCGTCGGGAAGACCCCTTATGCTTGTTAGAGAAGAGAAGAGAAGAGAGAGCCGTATCGGTTGGTGTTCGGCGAAAAGTACGTAAACGAATGGGCTACGCGAAGTGCCGACCCACTCGTAATCCACATCCAGCTCGGCACGAAGATCGTAAAGAGAGTAACGGTGGACACGGGAAGCGCAACTGACATTATGTACTGGGACGCTTTCGAAAAACTGGGTATTGACAAAGACCAGCTCAGGCCGATGCAGTGCAACCTGGTAGGCTTCACGGGCGACTCAGTAAAAGCCTCAGGTGTAATAACGCTAGAAATGATACTCGGAGATGAGGGTGGACCGCGAAGGCAATGCTCCGTAGATTTCTTGGTTATTCCAATGACGTCTTCATACAACGCGATAATCGGCCGCGATTCCCTTACCCGTTTCGAGGCGGTTGTTTCAATTAGCCATTTTTGTCTGAAATTCCCAACAGTGTTTGGCACGGGAACGGCACGAGGAAATCAGGAAGAGTGTCAGACTTGCTACCACTCGGCCGAAAAAGGAAAGCAGAAAGCCGTTCACACTAGCCAGGTATTCATGAGTCCCCCAGAGTTGGGAGAGGAAGCAGATTTAGACCCGCGTGCGCTGACTCCTTCGAAGCAGTTTCGCGAAGAGGCAGAAATCATCCCGGTAGATACAATCGCGCCATTTGAGTCAGAGCACGAGAAACTATCAGTGGGGCGAGGTTTACAGCCATCAGGTACAGAGCAGATCGTGAAACTACTGTCCGGATCGCGAGATGTCTTTGCATGGACCCCTCGCGATTTAAAGGGGATCCCACCCGAAGTCATGAGCCACTCTCTGGCTATCCAGCCAGATTCAGTACCTAGAAGACAGTGAAAGAGGAAACAGGCAGGGCCAAAAACGAGGCCGCGAGTATAGAACTAGCAAAACTCATTAAGGCAGGCTTTGTGGAACCAGTTTAGTATCCCAAATGGCTCGCGAACGTGGTTATGGTACCAAAGAAGGATACCGGAAAGTGGCGGATGTGTGTTGACTTCACTGATCTGAACAAGGCGTGCCCGAAAGACAGCTACCCGCTTCCCGCGATTGATCAGCTTGTCGACTCCACGGCAGGGCATGAGGCACTAAGCTTCCTAGACGCGTATTCCGGGTACATTCAAGTACCCATGAATCCCAAAGATGCGAAGCACACCGCGTTCATCACAGACAAGGGAACACTTTGTTATAAGGTAATCCCGTTCGGTCTGAAGAACGCGGGAGCAACGTTCCAGCGCCTGGTAGATAAAATTTTTAGAGGAATGATGGGGAGAACAGTCGAGGCATATGTCGACGACATTGTAGTGAAAAGCAAGCAGCAAGAGGATCATGTTCGCGATCTTTCGGAAGTGTTTGACACATTACGAAGCTATGGGATGAGTTTGAACCCCGAAAAGTGTGTTTTCGGGGTAACAGAGGGGAAGTTCCTCGGTTTCCAGATAAGCAATCGCGGAATCGAGGTAAAGCCCGCGAAAGTTAGGGCGGTGTTGGACATGGTTCCACCTAGAAGTATTAACGAGGTACAAAGGTTTGTCGGGTCAGTTAACTACTTGGGGAGATTTTGCGCGAAGCTGGCCGAGCGTAACCTACCATTTTTTGACGTGCTAAGAAGACCGAAGAACTTTTTGTGGACAGTCAAATGTGAAGAGGCGTTCACGAAACTCAAAAAACACCTCACTCACTTGCCGACGCTATCTTCACCCGTTCGGGGAGAAAGTTTGCAATTGTATATTTCAGCGGGCGAAAGAGCTGTAAGTGCAGTCCTAACGCGAGAAACACATAAACCTGTCTACTTCGTAAGCAAAGCTCTGCTCGCGACCGAAGAGCATTACGCCCCGGTAGAGAAAGCAGTGTTCGCGTTGGTTGTTGCAGCAAGAAGGCTAAGACCATATTTTCACGCTCACACTATTCAAGTACTGACCAATCTACCTTTGCACTCTCTACTTCACAGGCCGACGGCTTCCGGGCGTCTCACGAAGTGGGTAATAGAACTGTCAGAATTCGACATTGAGTACAGACCCAGACCAGCAATCAAAGCGCAGGCACTAGCAGATTTCGTGGTCGAGACAAGCTTTCGTGAAGCAGTTTGCACGTCTGAGGAGAAAAGATGGCAGTTGTACGTAAATGGGGCCGTAAATGCCGAGGGTTGTGGGGCAGGAATGGCCCTCATTTCGCCAGAGGGAATAGCTCATAAACATGCTATTAATCTAAACTTCGCCGCAACCAACAACGAAGCCGAGTACGAAGCACTCATTGCGGGTATGGAAATCGCGTTGGCCAACTCCGTTGAGAACGTGGAATGTTTCTGCGATTCTGAAGTAGTAGTACAACAGATGCAGGGCGTGTACGAAGCCAAAACGGGCAATTTACCAAAATACCTCGCGAGAGCGAGCACCCTCCGCTCCTTGTTCAAACAGTTCCAGCTCACGGTCATACCTCGCGAGAAATACGAAGAGGCTGATAACCTCGCGAAGATTGCTTCCAGATTGAGAATTGGAGACGAGAGCAAAGAGGCTAGACCTATCTGGACCCGGCGAAGTGATGAAAGAGCAATAAGGGAGTTATTCGAAATGATGGCTATAGACATGGCCGTTGACGATTGGCGGAGCCCAATACTTGGCTGACGGAATAGTCCCAGAGAATCCACGCGAAAAGAGAAAATTGGAGGTGCAAGCTGCGCGATTCTACATCAACCAAGGTGAACTGTACAAGCGAGGGTTTATGAGCAGAGAGCTACGTTGTCTATCCGAGAAAGATGGCAGAAGCATGATTGTAGAATTACACGCCAGATAATGTGGAGCACACGCTGGATGGCGAGCCCTGGTGTACAAAGCCTTGCGTCAAGGTCATTACTGGATGACGATGAGAAAAGATGCCCTGAAATACGCATGAGAGTGCCAAGCATGCCAACGCCACGCCCCGACGTCCCATCAGCCGGGGGTAGAAATGCAGATTATGGCGGGTCCATGCCCTTTCGCGATGTGGGGTCTGGACTTGTTAGGACCATTCACACCAAAAGCACCTGGACAGCTCGAGTTCATAATCGTGGCAATTGACTACTTCACGAAATGGATCGAGGCTGTGCCGCTCGCAAGCACAACTGTAGCCAACGTGAAGAAGTTCCTCTGGCAGAACATCGTTTGTCGTTATGGACTACCGCAAGAAATCGTCACAGACCGGGGACCGCAGTTCAATACCCCGAAGCTAGTACAATGGTGTGATGATCTGGGCATATGTCTAAAGTTCGCGTCAGTCGCTCACCCTCACTGCAACGGCCAGGTAGAGGCCGCGAACAAAAGCATTGTTAACGACCTGAAGAAACGCCTAGATGGTGCACGGGGAAAATTGGCCGAGATGCTTCCGTTAGTTCTATGGGCAAACCGCACAACAAGTAAGAAGGCGACGGGCGAAACACCTTTCGCGTTGGCTTATGGGGTAGAAGTCGTTGTCCCGGTCGAACATTTGTTCCCAAACGATAGAATGCTACATTTTGATAGCATCGCAAACGAAGAAAGAATGCAGATGGAGCTCCAGCTTCGCGAAGAGGTTAGAGCTATGGCTTCCATCCGGGCCGCTAACTACAAAGCTAGGGTGGCCAAGTATTACAACATGTCTATCAGGGCCAGAGGTTTCGCGAAAGGAGATCTTGTTTTAAGGAGAACAGAAGGGGGTAAGCTCGACCCTAGCTGGGAAGGGCCATACATCTTAGACGAAGAGATCGCCCCAGGCGCATATAGGCTCAAGGACTTTACCGGTAACCGCATCGCGAACTCGTGGAACGTGATGAGGTTACGGCGGTATTACCCTTAAGCCTACACTTGTCAGGTATAAACAATTACATTTCCAAATGATGTCACAATGAATAACTGTCCTAACTTGAGCATTCATTCTCAGAACTCGAATAAAACCGTCAGAACGGAAATAAGCTAGCTTTAGCATAAGTCGGTACACAGAACAACATGGTTAGCTTACCTCTTGAGTAAATTTGAAAAGCACAATCTAATAAAACGATAAGTCTAAAAATTGATTTTTATCCTCAGAATAAAAAGCCTTCGCGTAGCGAAGCAGTTTGAAGTCGTGTAAGCCTCCGTAGAGAAGGAGCAACGCCAAGTAAGCCTCCCTGGCCCAGAAGCATTGCGGGTAAGCCTTTGCCGCGCAAAGCACCTTCAAAGTCGTGTAAGCCTCCGATGAGAAGGAGCAATGCCAAGTAAGTCTCCCTGGCCCAGGAGCATTGCGGGTAAGCCTTTGCAAGTCATGTAAGCCTCCGATGAGCAGGAGCAACGCCAAGTAAGCCTCTTTCCATAGCATTGACCAACACGTCTCAAAGGAGAACGAAGCACGAAAGCCTCAGAAAAGAGCAAAGCTGCTCACCAAACGCGAAATGGTAATTCACTTTATCCTTCGGTTCATCCTCGCGAAGAATAGAGATTGATTCGCTCAGAAATCCTAACTGAGGGAACATGCAGGAAGCAAGAGTATTGACCAGCGCCGACAAAAAACGCTCATAGGCCAGAAACGCTTGAGCAATAAGGTAAACATTCATAAACTAGGAGGTAGGACCAGTGAACGCGTACTTACCTCATTCTTGTGCAGAACGACAAAAAAGAAAACGCGAGGAAGAACAAAAAATAGGCGCAAGACGAACAAAAGTATTGAAGACGCAAGGAATTTTAAAGACAACACAAGGGAGAACGCGTAACTATCACCTGAACAAGGCCCAAGGACAAACGCGAGGGTGCCGTCAAAGACCACCCCCGGAAGACCCCCATACCACAAGAATATGCAAAAGGAGAACGATGCATAGATATTTCAAATATTAAACAGCAGCAACCCATGTAAAAACAGTTACTATTATGAAATCAAAGCAGTTCATTCGTACGAAGTTTTTCATTTTGCTATTTCGCGTATAAAACACGAAAAAGCAAGGGGGTAATAGACAATACGCAGTTCAGAGAGCAATCAAAACAAAACAACATACAAACACGAAATTATAGTTCATTAACAGAGCATGCATAAAGGCTTCATGAAGGAGGAGGAGCTGGTGGATGGAAAGCAGCGGCAGGATCGGGCAAAAGATGGACTTTACCAGGAACCACCCCCGTCTCAGGATTGAAGGCACAAAAACATCCCAAGCCTTCAAAGGGTCGTCATCGTCATCAATAAATGTGCCCACTGGAGGAGGAGTATAAGGTGGAGGAACAGCATCAAAACCCAGACGATCCTCCATGTCCAGTTTGAAGTCTGTAATCCCCCTCCTCTGGAGCTGTGCCTTCGTCATAAGATGATAGAGCACAAGGCGGTAACTACCTTCATAAGCGGTTCGAACAGCCCCGCGATAGCCACTCACGTACTTGCTTACAACGTCAAAACGGGCTTCGCGTATCTCATCTGCATGTGCCTTCTTGAGATCAGCAATCTCCTTTGCATGCTTTGCCTGCGCAGCAGCCAACTCCTTCTCAACGCGGTCTCCTTTTTTCTCCGCAACCTCAGCCCTGGCCAAGGCACTCTTCAAATCTTCGCGGAGGGTCTCCGTCGCCTCACTATAGCCTTCCTCATCGTGAGAAGCCTCCGTATAGATAAGTTGCATGGCCTAAGAAAAATTCGTTTTAGAAAAAGATAGCGGAGAAAACAAAAAAACGGTACACGAAGGCTTACCATTAGCATCATCTGTTCGCGAGATAAAACGACAACATTTAACTCTTCCTGGACAGGCAGCGATAAAGGAGGGAGCAAATCAGGGACCAAGAGCACCGAGGCTGACTCCACGGGAGGGAATATATCCACCTGAAGACCCTCACGCTTTGAGGACGACCCTGTTTCGCGAGACTTCTTGGCGCGGGTATGCCCCTTCGGAGACGCGTCAGACTTCTTCCGTTTCCGCGAACCCTTATCACCAACTACCTTGCCCCTTGGAGAAAGTGGATCGAGGGGAGCTTTGCCTTTTTTGGAAGCATCGCGAATTTCCTCAGACCCGCCCTTGTCTCCAATTGCCGCACTCGCCGCGTTCTTATCCGCCCCTACGTCTGGGACGGGAAGAATGTTGATAAGATCGAAATAGCTGCGACCTGCACAAGTAAGAAAGAATTTAGATGAATAAGAGCAAGTCTATTACCAAAAAGAAAAAACATTAACTAGATAGCAACCAGGAGGAGGATGCGGGGGACTGAGTCCCCTCAACTCCCGGAGTTTGGGAGTGATATCGCGTACGAAAACACTAAGGGAAGAGTCCGGATAATCAGTGTATCTCGCGACAAACCGACCCTTGATGTCCTTATTTAGAACGAGGTCCGAGAGAAATACGCCGGTTTGGATGTGATACGCGAAGGTATCCCCAGGAGGAGGACGAATCAAAAACCATTGTTTTTTCCAAACGATCTCGTTAGTAGGCATCCTCCAGGCTAAGGCCGCGGATGTACGAACAGAATACAGACCGGTATTCCCGGTAATCTTCCTTGGAGAATAAACGTAATTAAAACGTGCAGGCGTAGGCACCCCTCCAATATCTTGCACCCGCATAGTAAAGATCGTGATGGCACGCCAAACCATAGGGTGGAGCTGTGTAGGGCTAAAGCGGGTAACTCTCAGATACTCTTCCACCCAGGGAAGTAAAGGAAGACGAAATCCCCCTTCCATAGCCTGCTTGCTGATCGCGAACCAACCATTGAAGTTGTGTGCCATCTTACTCCCTTCATCTGGAAGCGCCAGAATAGTACCCTTAGGGAAGGGGTAGAGATTAGCGATCTTCTCAAGATCCCTAAGGGTAAGGACAGAACGCTTCCCAGCGAATTCATTTCCCAAATTCTTTGGACGGAAACCGCGAATACGCTCCGTATAAATCTTCACGGGAGGAAACTGACCTTTATAACTCTCGGGAATTTCTATGCGAGGTTGCGCGAGGGTAGAGGTCCCAGGCGCCAGAGCCGCTAAAGCTTCGTCACCCTGCGCGAAGACAGCTCGTATAGGAGAAGCTTCGCGGATTGTCCTAGACGAAGAAGCGCTGGACGATGACGTCGAACGCGAATCACTGGAACTAGAACCTAAAGAAAGCACGAGTTAGTTCTCAGGAGACGATAAATATGGAAGTTTCTCGCGAAAAAATATTTAAAGAAAAATCATGTTTCTCGCGAAAATCAATATTTTTCTCTCCCAAGAAAACTCGGGCACGGGACCCAAGGAGAAGTTCAAAGGTCGGGGGGTAAAAAAGAGATTTCCAAGATTTCTCGGTAAAGGTGAAGGTAAAAATGCTGAGGCCTGATGTGACAGTTCTTGAAATGATTGATGAGACATACAAAGAAAATAAAGAGAAAGAGGAGTGGAAGCCGCCGGCCAAGGAGTGCTTCGTTTCAAGGCGGCCGGAAGAAAAAAGGGAAGGGAACCACCCCCCGATATCCCGCTGCAAACCCACCTAACTCTCTTTTTCTTCCTCGCCGGAGCCGGAATAAGTACATCGGGAGTAAAACGAAAGAACAAGGAAACGAAGAAAAACTGAAAGAAAGATAAAGAGAACCAACCTGACATGATGGACGGCGGGGCAGACGACGGAGAAAAGAGATCACCGGAGGGTCTGCAATGAGCCAGCGCAACCAAGAGATGGCCGGAAGAGGAGCGAAATCGCCGGAGTATTATCGGAAGAGAAGACGGAAGCAAGAGGGAAGAGAGCGAACTATGAAAGAAGAAGACTTGCCTCCGCTTTTCTCCCCCTCTTTATAGTCCACCAAGGCGGCAGAATTAACCATTCAGAGGTAGGCACGTGGCAGCCATTTATGAGGTAAAGCCATGCAGAGGGTATCGTAATGCGAGCTGCGTCCAACTAGTAAGCTAGGGTTTCGCGTTCGTTCAACGCAAACCCTAGGGGGGTGGATGTTGGACCGCTAATATTGATCCAGGCCCAAAGAAGGGGAAGTCGACCCACTATGAAAAAGGCCCAAGACCCAACAAGTATCTTCAGCTATAAATAGGGAGATGGAAAGTTGAAAAGGACTGATCACTGTTCATCTTTGCCTCTTATAGCAAGAACGAGAGCTCTCCTTCACGAATTCACGTACAAACACTACATCAGTTTACATTCAGCTTTCGCGAGCAATTTCTTTCTTCCCATTTTGCCTCACACATTTTAAATATCATTCCATATTACTTTCTACGCGAATGAATTCTAACTTGAGCGTCGGAGAGTCAAATCCAGAGGCCTCCCTCCTCCGGGTTTGATACACAGGTACACGAAGACGTACAACGCGAAGTCTCTTACCTTCAAGAAGCATCTCCAGTCAACGCGAAGTCTCTTACCTTCAAGAAGCATCTCCAGTCAACGCGAAGTCTCTTACCTTCAAGAAACATCTCCAGTCAACGCGAAGTCTCTTACCTTCAAGAAGCATCTTCGATCAACGCGAATTCCTCAAGTCCCTCGTGTAGAGTGTTGACTACACGAAGTTTTCCGGGCTCCAACAAGTACATTGAGGTGAGGGCAATTGAAAGGATTAACCTCCTATAACCATTCGAAGGAAGGCAAAGGTTATGAGAGTAGTATATATTGTTCATTCCTAATCTTTTGTTAATTACTCATCTTTTTCTTTACCAGTAAGCATAGTGATGTAGGCTAACTACCCTTTAGCTCGATCTAGACAACACAAGCTCAAAAATGGTGAAATGACAACAAACTAAGTTAGCCTCCAATGATGACTATCTTAGGAAAAACAAAGGAATAAGAAAACAAATGGATAGATGGGTGCTCTGAACCTCCCTTACACAAACATGAGCACCTTGGACTTAACCTTGACACAACATGAAAGGTAAAGAAAACCCTTTCCCTACAACTTGACACAAGAGGAGATGAAGACTCCTAAAGCACCAAGAGAATGTCTAGTGTGATTAGTGGAAAGAAACTCATGGAATTACTCTTCACAAAACACCTTGGACGGACATTGTTCAAGCTAGGAAGCTTGAGAGCTTACAACACTACTTGTGTTTACAGAACACATAAAGTTCACAATTTGCCAAAAGATCCTAAAACATAACTTTTAGAGGACTTTTATACCAAAATGCAACCGGGGCCCTAGGGCACTCTAAACTTACATAAAAGAAGTCTGAAATGCCCTTAGAGAAGTACTTAAGAAAAGGTGAAGTCAAGGATCTAAGGGGAAAGACATAAAACATACCCGGGTAGCCTTCAAGTCCTTGGATTGCCGGTGAAGTGACTTTGGGATGAACTTGCAGCCTCATAGGTACATAGTTGAGTTTGGGTCTTGTCATCAAAGTTGTTGAGTGAATTCTTCTCTGAGACATACTAGAAGCTGGGGAGCAATGATGTCCATATCATGGTTCATTGTGGTGCACAAAGTAGCTTCCTTGATCATGTTTGCAAGGTCTTCTTCTAGCTTCCTTTCTCTTGCTCTTGTGACTGCCCTTGTGTGGTTGGACTTGTGGATGGTCCTCCATCATCCCCTCCTTCTTAAAAAGGGCCTGACCTCAGGCCTTCTCAGGCGATCGGCCGACGATACTATTTTGGGAGGCTGAAGACCTCTGTGTCTGGAGGCGGAGTCCATTCATCCACTTTTAACCTAATGATAAATCTCCATTTATACTAATATTAAGACCTAGAAGGCTTTGGGCTTTATATTAAACTTTAGGCTTATATTCCGGTCCAACATCCAGCCCCGCAAGTCCTTCGGCTTCTCGAAGGGAAGACGAAGACTTGCCTAGTTGGACCTCTTTTGAGTTTTACACTTCGTACGGGCGTCTCAGGAATATTTCTATGATCTTCTACGCGAGTTTTCGGACTCGTGTTTTGTACGGAATCTTAAGGGAACGACACCATCTTCCCCGAGTCATGGAGCCGCGTGAGATAAAAATAAGAATAAACTCGGTGGATGGATGTGAAATCTCGAAACGTTATTTCTAGAAACTCGCCAGTGGGTTATTCGATCATGGATGAATCCCAATTTAATGGTCGTATGGGCTCTGGCATTCATAATTAGCCACGATTAGATAGGAACCGAGAACGCAGAGCTCTCGGCTCGTATTAATCTTAACAAAGGGATTACGCATGAGTTCCACGTGCAGTCTCCGTGCACGTTCATATGACGGCATTACTATTGTTGCTTTCTAAATTCCTCTCCATATACGCAAAGTTCTGTTTAAAGAACTATTGTTCCTGTTATACATCATGGACCCAGTCTCTCGATCGTGGTGCATTGGTGATCGAGTTTCGGATTGCTTATTTTTGTAAACTAGGCTACGGAGCCCCGAGCATCCACACTTGTTACTTGCTAATGGAGGAATAAAGCCCCGAGTGATTGTACATGCCAATTGGGCGATAGATCCCCGAGTGCTAGTATATGCCAATTGGGCGATAGAGCCTCGAGTGCTTGTATTCATTGTCTGAGTGATAGAGCCCCGACCGGTTTGTGCGCATCGATCAGATGGCAGAGCCCCGAGAGATAGTATTCGCATGGATTACATGCTATGCGAGGCCTCGAAGTTGAGAGTCGTGAGCCTTGGGTTTGGTGTTACACTAAGGAAAACGAGACGAATTATTAGCCCCGGCGAGGCTCGTGATCCCGGCCTTGATATTTGAGATGGTGGTCACGGTGCGCTTCTCGTTACGAGTGGATAATTGAGTCGACTACCTTAGTAGTCCCTACTATATTTCACCATAGGTAAATGCTTTAGATCTTTCAAAAAACGGGAGCTCGGCTCTCTCTTCGTGCGATCGAAAGTATCATTGCTTCGTGAGGACGAAGGCTTTGTTGCTTCGCGAGAACGAAGGCCTCATTACTTAGGGATTGTTGTGCGTCGAGGTGGAAGCCTGCATGCTTCGCAGAAAGGTCTGTGGCTCCACAAAGGCTTTCTTCGCCACAAGGTTACTCTGTGATTCGGAAAAGGCTTGCGCTATATACCGATATGCTCGGCGATGAAGTCGAGGTTTACGTCATATATATATGGTTGCTCGACGAGTGTAGTTCGAGGGGTTCGATCCACCTGGTTCGAGAGTGTGAGGGTCCGGTGATTGTGATTGGCGTGAGGACCACCACCCCCTGCTTCTGGTGAAGCTTGTATTAGCGATGACTCCGGAGAGGCGAGCTCGGGAAGGTCGACTGATGTCCGGTGAAGTTCTGCAGCCCCGAGGAGGTCGAGATGATGAATTGTGGTAGGCATCCCTTTGGTATTTCTGGCGGTGATGGCAGATGGGGACATGACTACAATGACATTGGCTACTTCGGTGGAGGACATGGGCGACGTCAATGATGACAGAGATGAAACTATATAATGTCAAAGGAAGAGAATGTCGTAATCAATGGGATTAGATGAAGGGGCAGATCCATCGGAAGTAGGTGCGGGCTGGGGCTTTGGTGGAGAATGAATAAAATAGAGGCGGAGGTTCTGCTGTGGCTTTCCGACGGAGCCAGGGCATTCATCGTAACTATTTACTCGATGACCAGCTCAATGCTTTCCGCGCCCGGTGCTTGACTCGACATTCATTCTGAATCACTCTTTTGGTTTGCGCGACTTATTTATATTTATTGTCTTGCGACCCCTACTCTACTACCCCTTGCCTTTTTCTCTACTTGTGTAGCAATGTATAGAAAAAGGTAAAAACGTAGGGTCGCGAGACAATGGTTTTTCTAGCACGACGGTTCTAATAACGGACACTAAATCTTACAACCATGGCAATCCGCCGAATGTACTCAACACGGTCTTGACATCACAAAACGTTCAGTCCATATAATACGAGGACTTGTATCTTCCGATGTGCTCTTCGATTTACAACCCTTTGCCTTTGGCATGACAATGATGACATATAGCTTAAGGCATATAGCTCTCGATAATTCAACTCGATGTTTTTATCAACTCGAGCTTGGTTTAGAGACGCGCGGCTAGACCTGGCAATCGGATCATTCGGATCGGATCATTCAGATCGGATTTGTTCAGATCATTTTTTAATTCGAATTGTTGTCGGATCGGATCGGACCGGATATAATTCGGGTTTGTCTAGTTCGGATTCGGTTCGGACAGAGACCATTCGGATTGAGTCGTTTCAGATTCGGTTTGGTTCGGATAAAAGTAGTTCGGGTCGATTCGGATTCGGATCGAGACATTTCTTATTTGGTTCGGTTCGGATAAAAGTAGCTCGGATTAATTCAGATTCGGATCGAGACATTTCGGATTCAGTTCGGTTCAAGAAAAAGTAGTTCGCATCAATTCGGATCGAGACATTTCTGATGACAAGGGAATTTATAGTGTTCTAAAAAACGGTAGGTGAAAATGCGGAATCTAGGCGGGAGGTAAGGGCCTAGCCGCCTAGCGCGGCAGGGCCTAGCCGCCTAGCCGCCTAGCGCGGCAGCGCCTAGGCGCTAGGCGGGGGATTAATCGGAACTTTTTTTAATGATTATTCTTTACAAATCAACATTTTTGCTAACTATATAAATGCTAAATAATAATTTTTATAATAAATTCATAGTTTTATTGCATAATTTGATAGAATTGTATACTTACACATAAAAAAATTACTTAGTTTTTTGATTTTACGTATTTTTTTTAAAAAATTGACTGGATATTAACCGGCTAACAGACGGTTAACCACTTAACCCGCCGGTTCCGAATCGGAACCGGCCCGTCGGGCGGCTGTTAACCGCCGATTCACTGATATTATGTCACAATTGACAAGCCACTATATTAAAAACTTTAACTTGGCATTATTTAAATAAAGCTCCACGCCATATTACCATGTGGGCATGTGATGTAGTACTCAATACTCTAATCACAAATATATATAGCCTATAGGAAGTGGAGGGGGGTAGCAAAATCCATACTTCCGATGTGGGAACTAGGAGGACACAATTTTTTATTTTTTTTCAATTTTCTCACTTCACTTCCTTTTATTTTTTCTACACCATCAACTAATTTAATCACTTCACTTTCTCTTATTTTCTTCACAACATCAATATACAAATTAATAATATAATATAGTAAGTACACATCATTTATTAATTTATTATATTCTTATAATCTATGAATTTACTATATTCTTATAATCTATAACTTTCACAAAAAACAACCGTAATATATATATATTTTTTATAATATTTTTAAATTATAATATTTTATTATTAAAGACTTTTATATTGGTCCGCACTATATTTTATTTTGTATATTGTAATGCGGACCAAAAATTCATATAGATATAGGGAAGTTGTTGAGTTTTTTAACTCCGTCCCACATCGACAAACAAAACATACCTTATAGTAATACTTGCCTATAAATAGTGTTTGGCTCAAGAGTAATTAGCTCATTACTAGTTATACGAGTATGTAAATTTGCATGTACTCGTTTATTCGGTATATATATATTTTTATTATTATTTTTTAGTTAAGGGTTGAACAGGAAACCAAAACTTTTATATTCAAATCATATCTACTCATTTCATAATTTTACTTTTCCTCGATCCGGTTCCGAGCTATGCGCTACTGTGTAAATCCATACTATTCCATACGAGGTTAACCTGTTTGGCCCGTTTTTTATCAAATAAGCACGTTAGGCCGGTTTTTCACGAAACTGAAACCGAAACTTCTATTTTCACATCATATCTACTCATTCCATGCTTTTACTTTTCCTCGATCAGGTTCCGAACTACGAGCTACTGTGTAAATTCATACTATTCCATACGAGGTTAACCTATTTGGCTCGTTTTTTATCAAATAGGCACGTTAGGTCGGTTTTTCTCGAAACTGAAACTGAAACTTCTATTTTCACATCATATCTACTCATTCCATACTTTTACTTTTCCTCGATCCGGTTCCGAACTACGAGCTACTATGTAAATCCATACTATTCCATACGAGGTTAACCTCTTTGGCTCGTTTTTGATCAAATAGGCACGTTAGGTCGATTTTTCTCGAAACTGAAACCGAAAATTCTATTTTCACATCATATCTACTCATTCCATACTTTTACTTTTCCTCGATCCGGTTCCGAACTACGAGCTACTGTGTAAGTTCATACTATTCCATACGAGGTTAACCTGTTTGGCTCGTTTTTGATCAAATAGGCACGTTAGGTCGGTTTTTCTCGAAACTGAAACCGAAACTTCTATTTTCACATCATATCTACTCATTCCATACTTTTACTTTTCCTCGATCCGGTTTTGAACTACGAGCTACTGTGTAAGTTCATACTATTCCATACGAGGTTAACCTGTTTGGCTCGTTTTTTATCAAATAGGCACGTTAGGTCGGTTTTTCTCGAAACTGAAACCGAAACTTCTATTTTCACATCATATGAGCCATGTAGAATCTATGTGGCGATGCTTGGAATGAACTAATTTAGATCAATATTTTTTCTCTATTTTATTACGACATCAGAACGAAGTGTATGTGCAATACTACTCATTTATCTATTTTAGTATTGTTTTGAACAAATGCTCATGACAATTTCATCATTTTATTCAAATTAATTTTGGATCAACTTTACTTCGAATTACTTTGTATCAGATGATTTCCGGATCAAATTTATTTCGGATCGGATTTAATCGGGTCAAAATGCATTTCGGGTTATGTTCGGATCGGATTAGTTCGGATCATCATGCATTTCGGATTATGTTTGGATCGGATTTGTCCGGATTAGTTCAGATTCGGGTTTTTTCGGATTGTACATACTTCGGACCGGATTCGGTTCAGATCGGATTTCGGATTCGGATCGGACTACGTCGGATCGGATTTTGGATTCGGACTAGTTTTGCCGGGTCTATGCGCGGCGTCTGATGATACAACCCGATCTTCCTTTTTCTCTTTGTTGGCTTGAGGTGCTAAGCGCTCATCGATACAATCCAAGCTCAATGTTTGTTGCTCGTGGCTGGCTCGATGCGTATAGGTCTCGATGACACAGTCCAAGATGATTTAGTTGGTCTGGACTGGCTCGAGGTGTATAGCTTTCGACGACACAGTCCGGGATGATTTAGTTGGTCTGGACTGGCTCGAGGCGTATAGCTCTCGACGACACAGTCCGAGATGATTTAGTTGTTATGGACTGGCTCAAGGTGTATAGCTCTTGATGACACAGTCCAATGTTAACTACGATTGCTCGTGACTAGCTCGAGGCCCTCGTGCCCCAAGGACGCAGTCGAAATAAGGTGTCGTTGGCTCATGCCTGGATTAAAGCCCTCGTGTCCCAAGGACGCAACCCGAGTGGGTAATGATTGATCATGACTGGCTCGGGGCATTCGTGCCCCAAGGACGCAGCCGAATATAGTGTGTTCATGACTGGTTGGGGGCCCTTGTGCCCCAAGGACGCAGCCGCAGCATATGATGGTAACCGTGACTGGCTCGGGGCCCTCGTGGCCCAAGGTCGCAGTCGGATATAGTGTGTTCATGACTAGCTCGGGGCCCTCGTGCCCCAAGGTCGCAGCCAAATATAGTGTGTTCATGACTGGCTCGGGGCCCTCGTGCGCCAAAGTCGCAGCCGAATATAGTGTGTTCATGACTGGCTCGGGGCCTTCGTGCCCGAATGTCGCAGCCGAATATAGTGTGTTCATGACTGGCTCGGGGCCCTCGTGCCCCAAGGTCGCAGCCGAATATAGTGTGTTCATGACTGGCTCGGGGCCCTCGTGCCCCAAGGACTCAACCCAAGTGGGTAATGATTGATCATGACTGGCTCGGGTCCTTCGTGCCCCAAGGACGCAGCGGAATATAGTGTGTTCATGACTGGCTGGGGGCCCTCGTGCCCCAAGTTCGCAGCCGAATATAATGTGTTCATGACTGGCTCGGGGCCCATGTGCCCCAAGGTCGCAGCCGAATATAGTGTGTTCATGACTGGCTCGGGGCTCTTGTGCCCCAAGGTCGCAGTCGAATATAGTGTGTTCATGACTGGCTTGGGGCCCTCATGCCCCAAGGTCGCAGCCGAATATAGTGTGTTCATGTCTGGCTCGGGGCCCTCGTGCCCCAAGGTCGCAGCCCAATATAGTGTGTTTATGACTGGCTTGGATCACTCGTGCCCCAAGGACGCAGCCGCAACATATGATGATGATAACCGTGACTGGCTCGGAGCCCTCGAGCCCCAAGGTCGCAGCCGAAACGTATGATAGTAACCATGACTGGCTCGGGGCCCTCGAGCCCCAAGATCGCAGCCGAAATGTATGATAGTAACTGTGACTGGCTTGGGGCCCACGAGCCCCAAGATCGTAGCCAAAATAAACATGGTAGTAACCGTGACTGGCTCGAGGCCCTCGAGCCCCGTGATCGCAGACCAAACGTATGATAGTAACTGTGACTGGCTCGATGCCTTCGAGCCCCAAGATCGCAGCCGAAATGTATGATAGTAACCGTGACTGGCTCGGGGCCCACGGGCCCCAAGATCACAGCTGAAATAAATATGATAGTAACCGTGACTGGCTCGAGGCTCTCGAGCTCCGAGATTGAAGCCGAAATAAATATGATAGTACTTGCTCGGCCGAGTGAGTATGGCTCTCTCACTCGTACCGTTTATTCGTCGTTAAGGCTTCGGTGAGCCCATTAGATGCGGTTGTTGTTATTTCAATATTCTGATAGCTATGAGATGTACACTTTTGTTGTCATGTATGCATAAAGTTCACGAAGATACCTATGATAAGTTACGTACCTCGTCGAGTTGTAAAAGGATTACCTTTCCACTCGACACCATTTATTCGTGCGATCTTACCACTCGAGGTGAGTGAGATAGGCGTCTATTCACCCCGTTCTCGTGGGTGTCGTTATCTCACAAAAAATGCGCAAAGTGATTACCCAGGAATTATTTCATATGTTTGACTTTTCTTTTAAAATTATCGGTCATAACTCGAGGGCGAGAGTGGGAACTCTTGGCACATCGGATGCCGTACGCCATTCGATACTCGTGGTCTACTTAATTGTGTGAGAGGGTCCCCACGGTCGGTGCCAGTATTGAAGCCCAAGTACCTCGTAGAGTCAACACGTCTCGACGAGAGGCTCAGATTCACTCTTGTCTTCCTTAGACGAGGGTAAAGGTGGTTTAAGCTTCCAGAGTCCGAGGTTCTCGTTGAATGGTCCTGGCTGGGTCCTCGAGGATGCACCTGCAAAAGGCCCAGAACCGGAGGTGAAGGTCTCCGGGACGGGCTCTCCGACGCTCAAGTCATTAATGTATTCAAATGCGTATATATAGTATATTTGACAAATGAGTGTTAAAATTATGAATATTTGTGTTTCGCTCATCGGAATACTCCCCCTTGAGAGGGGATAAATACGTCCCTCCCGGATATTTTACCCGCTAATAAATACCGTAAATACGATACGAGCGGTGTGGATAAGTCAAGGTTGGCCTATGACTAATTAGTATGCTCGTACGCAGCTTTGATATAGATATATATAAGCATATATGTAATTACGCTTAATTAAAGTGATTCTAGCAGACTTACCTCGTTTAAGAGGTGCGTTTACTCATGATTATAATTTAATAGCTTAGGCCCAGTCTGGCCCGAATCAGTGTGAAATAGGCCCGTTATAGGGAAGAACCCAATTTTACCTGTATAGTACGGGGATGGCTGAGAATTACCCCCCTTGTTTGATTAAAGTTGAAGACAGGCCCGGATGGTGAGCATTGCAAGGCCTTCAATCGGCCCAAAGAGAAGACAAGCCCGAATTGGCCATAATGGGCCCAAGATGGGAGAAGGCCCATCTGCGATCTCTTGCTCGGCCCAAACGTACGCGCGTCTTCCTCCCAAGCTATGTCGTCTTCTTCGTTTATCGATGCAAAGCCGGCGATCAGGGCGAGGTGTGTGTCGACGATGGCGGAGGAGGCTTAATTAGGCTTGACCGAGGAGCTCAGACGGCGATGTTTGGGGTGTGAGATTACATCTCCGGCGAGGCTCGCAGAGGTCACGTCGATGGGTTCGTCCCTGCTTCCGACGAGGACTTCAACTGGAGCTCGAGCGGGTGAGGTCGGAGAATTCGATGGGCGAGAGGCGGTGGGCGAGGAGGCGGGATCCCGTTTCTGGCAGAGCAGGAGAGATTCGAGGAGGCGACCCCTGTTCCGGCATGGACGAGAAGAGGAAGACTCGAGCGGCTTCGTTCCAGATTCCGGTGAGGACTACGATTCTTTTTCCGGTGGTGCTCGGGCAAGCGACGTCCCCAGTTTCGTCTCCTTCTTTCGACCTCAGCGGCTTCGACAACGAGGTTTGACCGGTGCGACGACATCGGGAGGGGAAACTCAAGCGATCGGCCGGCGACTCTATTTTGGGAGGCTGAAGAACTCTGTTTCTGGAGGTGGAGTCCATTCATCCCCTATTACCCAAATAATAAATCTCTATTTATACTCATCTTAAGACGTAAATGACTTTGAACTTTATATTAAATTTTGGGCTTATATTCCAATCCAATAATCCGTAATTGGTTTAAAGAGATTATATATTGAAAAGATCAGGCCACTACAGAAGACATACCTCTTTAATGATTTTGTTTCCCCTGCTCTGGTATGAAACTTATTTTCTTAGTGGAAAAAACTGTATCTACATGCGCGCAATAATCATAAATTAATTTTTTTTCATAGACAAATAGTTATTTTGATGCTAAACCCATGATAATGTTGTTAGATCAATATTCAACCGGAAAGACCACATTTATAAAGCATTTGCTGAATTGTGAACATCCATGTCAACTTTTTTTTCTTATCATTTTTTCATTTCTCTAATGTGTTGGAAAAATCAAAATTTCATTATATTCCCAATATGACAATGCATCGTCCCTTCAAATTTTTTGAAGCAACATGATCACATATTGGTCCAGAACCTACAACTGATCCCTTTATTTGTGTAATGGTATGTGTATCCTAATAATATGTTTTTTTTACTTTAAACTGCAATGCTCATTGTGCTACAAAATAACCTGTCTTATAATAGATATTCACTGTACTGAAATAGTTGATCTTTCTACTGAACGCAATTCAAAATCTCTTATAAAATACTAACTTAATCTCCCAATTTGGATTGGTATATCTTAATACATGATTATTAGGGATCTGATTGTTTTAAATGGTTCATAGGAATTGATTAAGTGAACTAAAATCTTAAGAACTCCATTTCTTCTTTGTCATCAAGGATTTGGTTTTCTTGTTGTAGTCATTACACAATAAAAAAATATTCATCGTACTATTTAAAATGATGTTGTAGAAATAATATAATTATGTAAAATTGGTTTTGTCCACATTCTCTTGACAATTGGCATGTCCACATTCTCTTGATAATTATCAAGATTGTCATGTCCACATTACATAACACGTGTAGTCCTTGAGATCTCAAGGATTACACGTACTACAATTGTCAAGAGAAAGACTACCTTGCAAAACATGCACCAAGATCAAGGTGGAACCCGTTGAACAGAAGGCCCTTTTTTCTGTGCAGGAAGAAGATGATGATGAGGCTGATCTTCATAAAGGCTTCCAACGCATATGCCTCATGGCCAATTCTAAATACTTGTTTTTTCCATATTTCGGACCTTAGCTCTATGCTTCCTTTTTAAACGGTTAGAGGTGTTGGTGAGTTGCGTGAAGGTACGGAAATTCTCGAAGAATGAGGGGCAAGGGGATTGGACCCCCCCCCCCCCCTGCAAGTGATTAAAAAGGGTTTGAATTCGGTGGTTT